>NC_068439.1:50110375-50415375 GCF_023373465.1 Oncorhynchus keta | reverse complement strand
CTGTACTGTACTATACTGTATTATGCTAAACTGTACTCTACTGTACTATACTGTATTATGCTAAACTGTACTTTACTGTACTATATTATATTATGCTACACTGTACTCTACTGTACTATACTGTATTATGCTACACTGTACTGTACTGTACTGTACTATACTGTATTATGCTAAACTGTACTCTACTGTACTATACTATATTATGCTACACTGTACTCTACTGTACTATACTGTATTATGCTACACTGTACTGTACTGTACTGTACTATACTGTATTATGCTACACTGTACTGTATGAAGGCACACTGTACATTAAACTACTTTTGTACTGTAATTGTCCAAGACTTTCAAATGTTCTTGAGTGACCTAAGGCCTTCCCAAACAAAGATTTGGTCTCTCACTAGGTACTCCCAGTCAGTAGCTACTGTAGACAGGGTGGTTCTGGTTATGTTGAATTGATTCACCTGAGAAATGTAGCAGTACATTTCCACAGTAAACTTAAAGTAACTGTCCAGTGTTTCCAGTTTTCTATGACATATGACATATAATTAATTGCAATATAAGTGAAATGGTAATGAAGTATGTTAAAAATCAGCTTTTCTGTGCTGGAATGTTGTGGGCGTATACCGGCCATTAAACTTATTCATGCAAGTTGATGGCTGATTGGACAGCTCCTCCTCAGAGGATGACATCTTCCTCTATGAGAAAATAGCAAACATTTTTCTAAACTTTTTTTTATTTATTTATGTTTTTGAATGCTTTTTATGTTTTTTATGCTTTGGCCACGAATACGAGTATAGGATGAGTCAAGTACATTATTTGGTTATGAGAATTTTCACTGGACAGTTACTTAAAAATGCGTCTTGGAGGAAGAAGGTTAGCTCTGCTTTCCGACAGACGTAACATTTCAGGTTCCTCACTCTGACACCGAGGGAGTGAGATTCCATGATCTCTGTGTAATATACATCCACACATATTTAGGTTTACTTTTCTGTGAGTAAAAATTTGAAATTGAAAATGCGAACGCAACACGCCGTGGTAATTGGCAACGCCAAGCTCGGCTAAAGTTGAGGGAACTAAATCCCACATCAAATTGAAAAAGCGTGGTGGCTGAGAGAGAGAGACAGAGAGAGAGAGAGAGAGAGTGAGAGAGAGAAAGGAGAAAGACAGAGAGAGAAGGTCCTGTATCATTGGAGCGGATGAAAGAGACAGAGAAAGCGAGAAAGGGTCAGAGAGCGAGAGAGAATGAGAGAAAGAGAGAGAGAGACACAAAGAAGAGAGGGAGTCTTGGAGCTGGCACAACAGTCATTGGCTTGCCATTAGAGAGAGCAGGGTTGTGTGTATGCAGCAGCATCCTGGTAGCAGTAGTGGTGGCAGTAGCAGCATGGTCTCTGGGGTGTCTTCTCCACTATCTCATAGCCTGCACTCAGCAGAGCACAGCAATCACTTCTCTGCACACCAGCAGCCCAACCAAACACAGATCACAGCCCCAGATTAGACAGGAAATCAAATGAGTCTGGGACTGGAGAGATGGAGGGATTGGGAGGGAGAAGAGGAGGGGTCGGTTTGGGTTTAAACGGTTTGTACAGTTATACAGATTCATTATGGTGCCTGGTGCTGGCAAAGATGGAGGAATGAGGGAGGGAGGAAGGAAAGGAAAGAGGTGGGAGGGGGAAGATAGGGATGGTTTTGGGTTTGTGCTGTGATACAGATTCATCATGGTAGCTGGGGCAGGAGAGATAGAGGGATGAGGAGGGTGGAAAGGGAAGAGAGGGAGTGTAGATCAAGGGGAGAGGGGGAGGAGAGGAGAGGAGAGATGGTTTTGGGTTTGTGTGCTGTGACACATTCATCATGGTAGCTGGGACAGGAGGGAGGAAAGGGAGGAGAGGATGGATGTGGGAAGGTAGGGAGGGGAAGAGTGGTTTTGGGTTCGTGTACTGTGAGTCAAATTTAAAATGGTGGTTTTGGATCTATGCTGGCGAGAGAGAGGGTGCTGAAAGATAGCATGGCACTGCTTGGTGGAACAGAGTTTGAGTTTTAAATATTCTTTATTGGGTCTGGGGGCCCACCACACAATAAATACTCATACAAAACCACAGTTACACATCAATTAAAAACACAACTCCAATTCCTCCTCCACAGTAACTACACACAACAGCCTCTGAATACCCCATATACTCAAAAACATATCGATATTGTTGACAAGTTTATAATAGGCAAACTCAACCCGTAGTCTCGCTGCCAACATTCCCTCCAGCATTCCCACCGCATCCACAGACCCCTGTCCCCGAATGCTGTTCTTTCGGGTCTTCCATATCGCTAATTTTGCTGCCCCTCACACAAAATTAAGCAACACAACTACACCCTTTTGACTGAACCTGTACTTTGGCCCAAATATATACAGTTGGGAAGAGAAAACCTCTCCCAACGTCGAGAACCAATCAGTGATCAGTTCAATCATCCCAACCAACCTGGGACACAGTAAAAACAGATGTGCCAGAGATTCCGACTCAGCACAGAATGGACACGCCTCCCCAACAGTAGGGTCCAGGTGTACCAGATGCATGTTAGTGGCTATAGCTCCATGTATTATCCTCCATTGGAGGTCAGCTGTCCTCTTATAAATAGGCAGTTTATATAGTGATCGCCAACAGCCTTTTGGAGAGGCACCTGGACCAAGCACATCCGCCCACCTCGTCGATTTTACTCCTTCCAGGGAAGAGGCATGGGACACCTTTACACATATTCTGTACATGGCCTTCTTTCCCACCTCCTTGAACTCCCCCAGCTCCGGGGTATCGAAGGAAAGCAGCGTCCCCACGTCCTCTTCAAATGCCCCCATCGCAGCACTAACAATCAGTGCAGGGAACACAGAATACAGACCCTCCTTCCACCGATCAGAATTGGAAGTGTCAGTCACATACTGCAGATGAAGCACTGGCAAGGAGTAGCAGACCTCATCGACGACCTTCCTCAGTAGGCGAGATGATCGGATCCCGCTCTTTCTCCCAGCTCCTCCAATCTGCTCCTGATGCTCTGCATCAGATGACCCAGCTTGGTACACCCCACGCCTAACAGGCATGAACGTAGGCTAACTGAACCCAGAACACGGGACTGGATGGCAGTGTTGTGAAAAAGAGGCTCTTCAAAAAGCCACATCCCTGGTGGCGTGCAGGTCTTACGGGACTTGACAAAGTCTCTCCAAGCCTGCATAACATACTCATAAAATGGAGCCAGGCCAGTCAAATCACCCCCCTCCAGCTTTAAGAGGAAAAGATGCTTGTCTAAGCCCAAACAGCCCGCTCTCCTCATCAATATGTAGGCTGTTTCGACCCAGTTAGAACAGTCTCTGTACAACAATCTCTGGGCTGCTTGGAGCCTTAAAGCCGTGATCCTAGAGGAAATGTCCACCAGGCCTTGCCCACCCTCGTGCAGTGGCAGGTACAGGGCTGCAGCTTTAATCCAGTGTTGTCCAGACCAGAAGAAATTGACAAGGGTCCTCTGAAGCTCTTGTATCAGACCCTTTGGTGGCTGTAAAATCATTAGTCTGTGCCACAGGGTAGAAGCAGCAAGATTATTAGCTACCAGGACCCGACCCCTATAAGACAGCTGGGGCAACACCCATTTCCACCTTGACAGTCTGGCACACACTTTCTCCGCTACACACTCCCAGTTATTTTTCTGAAAGACATCGGAGCCTAGAAAAAACCCCAAAGTCTTCATTCCATCTCTGCCCCACTGAAGCCCCCCTGGTAACAGTGGAGTGGCCCCCATCTGAAGCTGACCTGCCCACAGCGCTTCACTCTTTCCCCAATTGACTCTAGCTGAGGAGGCCCCCTCATACACCTTTAAAGTGCTTGAGAGAACCTTAACATCCTCACCCCCTGTAATAAAAACTATCACGTCATCTGCATACGCAGACAGTGCTATCGTGGGACCCTTCATTACACCTGGCACAAAGACACCAGTAAGCTTCGCTCTTAAAAAACAAAGCATTGGTTCAATCGCCAGACTATATAACTGCCCTGAAATTGGGCATCCCTGCCTGATGCCACTTTCAACAGGGATGGGGCAACTTAAACCACCACCCACCTTCACCATACACTCCAGCATACAGTAAATTCACCCAAGACAGAAAAACATCCCCAAACCCAAAGGCTTTCATTGTTTTAAACTGTACTGGTGGTCCACACGATCAAAAGCCTTCTCCTGATCCAATGAAAGTAAACCCACATTTGAATCAGACAGTTTACAAATGTCAAAAACATCTCTTATCAGAAACAAGTTGTCAACAATAGAGCGATCGGGTACACAGTAGGACTGGTCCTTGTGGTCCTTCAAGCCCAGATACTCTTTCAACCGGTGTTTGATCCCCGGGACTACCCAGACATTTAGAAACAATTTTGTATTCTGCGTCAGCAAAGCAACATTATTCTCCAATTATTTTATGAGAGTCCAAATAGAGCGATCGGGTACACAGTAGGACTGGTCCTTTGGATCAACAGTCCCAGATACTCTTTCAACCTGTTTGACAGACATTTAGAAACAATTTTGTATTCTGCCTCAGAAAAGATTCAACAGCATTTTTCATGAAAAATCCTCCCCAATAGACCCCCAAAAGTGCTTATAAAACTCAGATGGTAAACCATCGATGCCAGGGGCTCGGCCTGTTGAGAGCTGCATAACTGCTGTGGACAGCTCCTGCAGTTTAATGTCAGCGTCCAATGCAACTCTCTGCTCAGGTCCCAATTGAGGAAGACCATGTAACAACTGTTCAGTACACAGAGAGTCACAATCCTCCGCCTTATAAAGGGAACAGTAGAAATCCACAGCATGTTGATGCATTTCAATATCATTCGTGGTCAACTTCCCATCAGGGAGACGAAGGCAGACCATCTGTTTACGTTGAAATATTGACTGTCCTAGGTTTTTTTTAAAGCACTAGGAGCATCCATATCCTTGAGGGAAGCGAAACGAGACCGAATCAAGGCACCCTTCACTCTTTCATGCAGAAACGACCTCAGTTCATGTCTCTTGTCCTGTAAGTTCATGACTAGTCCAGGGTCGTTCTGAGTGAGCAGCTTCAATTCAATAGATTTGATGTCCTGTTCAAGGGCCTTGATAGTCTCTTTAACTTCAGTTTGAGACAGAGCAGTATACTGTTGACAAAATACTTGTAATTTGGGCCTTCCCAACCTCCCACCATTGTCTCAAGGACTCAAAATTCCATTTTATACCCCTCAATTTTTCCCAAAACAACAAAAACCTGTCACAAAACATGACATCATGTAACAATTTAACATTAAAATACTAGTAAGGTGGACAGGACAAGTGAATATCAACAGTAACAATATGATGATCAGAGAAACCCACAGGAGTAATGGCACACTTTCCAACCCTACTACAGTAGTGATCAGATACATACAACCTGTCTAATCTTGCTGCACTGACACGACCTTCATAAATATTTAGCCATGTGTACTGCCTAACTTTGGCATTCCTTACTCTCCACACATCAGAAAGCTCACACTCAGTTAATAGGCCAGAAAGGCAAGTGGTTGACCGCAGGTGAGGTTCTTCAGCGGTACGATCAACAGTAAAATCCACTGTACAGTTCCAGTCACCCCCTAAAACCATACACCCCTCTTGGTCATACTGTATTAAGGTTTCCTTTAGTTGATCAAATACAGCAATACGCTCTGTACCCTCATTAGGAGCATAAACATAAAAAAAATTCAAAAACACATAACATCCTTGACCAATAAAACCCGACCCTTGACAATCTCTGTTGTAGATACCACAGTCACCCCTAAGCCTGAGGAAAACAAGATTGCCACCCCAGCACTGAAATTAGTACCATGACTGAGTATATGCTGCCCCTCCCACCACATACCCCAGTCAACCTAATTTTCCTCATCGCTTTGTGTCTCCTGTAGGAAAACTACATTAAGCCTTTTCTGTTTTATTACTTCTAATACCCAAGCCCTCTTATTCCTGTCCCTTCCCCCATTCATATTGAGAGAACCTACCCTTAGTACCTCCATATAGAAAAGAGAAAAGAAAAGCAGAAGTTACCACAGAGAAACCAACGAGAAAAAAGACACCCTATGAAGCATGATCATCATCATTGTTTTTTTTCTTCTCTTAACCTGAACACGTTTCCCACCACCTTTTGCTGCTGCAACAGCAGTAATACATTTCCTCAAACGAAACCGCTTCTTCTCACTCAATTGGTCTAACCCCACCGTCTTCTGTAACATCACAGCTGACCTCACAAATTTATCAACATCAAAATAATCTGCCAATTTGACAGATTTCCCAAAAGTCTGATCCAGAAACTCATTTACCTCCTCTAGATCATAAACTGAGTCCTCACCAGCAGCTGTCATATCTAAAGAGATATCCATATCCTTCTCCTGATCCTCAGCTGAGACCACAGACAACTGACTCCCCTCTACCACATCCCTTTCAACACTCCCCACTTGCACCTCATCACTCGTACCAGGCATCTCCTCCACTATCTGGGAGACTAGCCCCACCATAGTGGGCATCTTCTCCACTAATCACCACATGAACCCCAGCACTCATAGTGGGCATCTCCTCCACTACCTGGGAGCTTAGCTCCACATTAAAACCCTCCTGTACCTCATTACTCGTAGTGGGCATCTCCTCCACTACCTGGGAGCCTAGCTCCACATTAAAACCCTCCTGTACCTCATTACTCGTAGTGGGCATCTCCTCCACTACCTGGGAGCCTAGCTCCACATGAACCCCAGCACTCGTAGTGGGCATCTCCTCCACTCCCTGGGAGCCTAGCTCCACATGAACCCCCTCCTGTACCCCATTACTCGCAGTGGGCATCTCCTCCACTACCTGGGAGCCTAGCTCCACATCAACCCCCTCCTTTACCCCAGCACTCATACTGGCTCACTAGTCTGAGGAACTGGCTCTTCAAATACATCCTTACCTTCTACAACAATACTTTTCTGTAGCATAACATTTCCCTCTAATACAAGTTGCAACCCCGTGCCCTCAACACGGATAACTTGTTCCTCAGCAACAGGTGCTTGTGGCTGCTCTACCGCTGTCGGCTCACCTCTCCCTACATCAGAGGGCCCTGGCGTTACGATGACCACCTGCGCCCCTCCCTCGGCCTTCTCCCTTTTCGGGCAAGCATGTCGTTTATGACCAACATCTCCACACTCAAAACACCGTTGACTACCCGTACTAGCATAAGCCATATACAGTCTATTGTCATACTTGATTTTAAACGATAACTCTAAAGTTTGCTCCGGGGAGTCCAAAAACATAAACACCTGTCGCCGAAATGACATGACCTGTTTCAACGCCGGGTGTTTGCAACCCAACGGGACAACCTTCATTGAACTGGCGAACATCCCAAAGCGCAATAACTCGCGCTCCAATTGCTCATTTGGAATAAACGGTGGTACATTTGAAATCGTTACCCTTGTTGACGGAGAAAAAAGCGGCGTAACTTGAATAAACATTCCTTTAAGAAGTACACCATGCTCAACCATCCGATCAACGAGACACTCTTCTTTAAGAAGTACACCATGCTCAACCATCCGATCAACGAGACACTCTTCTTTAAGAAGTACACCATGCTCAACCATCCGATCAACGAGACACTCTTCTTTAAGAAGTACACCATGCTCAACCATCCGATCAACGAGACACTCTTCTTTAAGAAGTACACCATGCTCAACCATCCGATCAACTAGACACTCTTCTTTAAGAAGTACACCATGCTCAACCATCCGATCAACGAGACACTCTTCTTTAAGAAGTACACCATGCTCAACCATCCGATCAACTAGACACTCTTCTTTAAGAAGTACACCATGCTCAACCATCCGATCAACGAGACACTCTTCTTTAAGAAGTACACCATGCTCAACCATCCGATCAACGAGACACTCTTCTTTAAGAAGTACACCATGCTCAACCATCCGATCAACGAGACACTCTTCTTTAAGAAGTACACCATGCTCAACCATCCGATCAACGAGACACTCTTCTTTAAGAAGTACACCATGCTCAACCATCCGATCAATGAGACACTCTTCTTTAAGAAGTACACCATGCTCAACCATCCGATCAACGAGACACTCTTCTTTAAGAAGTACACCATGCTCAACCATCCGATCAATGAGACACTCTTCTTTAAGAAGTACACCATGCTCAACCATCCGATCAACTAGACACTCTTCTTTAAGAAGTACACCATGCTCAACCATCCGATCAACGAGACACTCTTCTTTAAGAAGTACACCGTGCTCAACCATCCGATCAACTAGACACTCTTCTTTAAGAAGTACACCATGCTCAACCATCCGATCAACGAGACACTCTTCTTTAAGAAGTACACCATGCTCAACCATCCGATCAACGAGACACTCTTCTTTAAGAAATACCACCACAGCTTTATTCATCCGAGATGCATAAGCAATATTCTCATAGCCTACCTTCTCTCCTACGGCGACCAGAAACTCCTCCACCGTGACAGCAGCTTCAGTAACACACCTAAAGCCATGCCTAAGTGACAGGGACGGCATCCCCATTCGGGCTGCCATCCCCGCCAAAATCAGGGTAATTTCGATACGAAAAGAAAATACCTAATTCTACCACAAAAAAAAAAAAAAAACCTTAATCATGCACAGAAGAAAACCAAGAAAAATGCCACGAAGAAATAGCAAATCGAAAAAAAGTTGTGAATATCTAACTCTCCACAACACATGCACTCCTTCTCTCAAACAATTCCCAGCATGCACCAATCACTCCCAGCATGCAGAGAGAGAGAGAGAGAGAGAGAGCGCACATGCTTCTCTGCCTGCATCCATGCACGTGAGGGAGAGAAATGGGAAGAATAAAGAGATAAGTATTTGGGGAAGAGAGATAAGGTTCATTAGAGGAGGTGTGCATAATCTGCGTTTTAACCTTACCTTTAGAGGAAGGCCACATGTGATAAAGGTGTGGAGCAGCCCAGGCAGCACAGGCCGGAGGCACTTGCTGAATACTGATTAATCCTTCCTTTGTTATCTGGAGACGTCAGCTAATGGTGCTGGTAGGGATATATCTCAGTCAGGCTCTGGGACTGACTGGGGAGGAGAGGACATCCTTCCCTCTTACTCTACCTCTATCACTCCATTGCTCGTTCTGTCTCTGTGTCTATCTCTCTGTCTCTGTCTATCTCTCTGTCTCTGTGTCTATCTCTCTGTCTCTGTCTATCTCTCTGTCTCTGTCTATCTCTCTGTCTCTGTGTCTATCTCTCTGTCTCTGTGCCTATCTCTCTGTCTCTGTGTCTATCTCTCTGTCTCTGTGTCTATCTCTCTGTCTCTGTGTCTATCTCTCTGTCTCTGTGTCTATCGCTCTGTCTTTTTCTCTCCATCACTCTTTCTGTCTAAGTCTGTCTATATGTCTCTCTCTCTGTCTTTTTCTTTATCTCCATGTCTGTCTCCCTCTTCGTCTCTCTCTCTCGCCCCCTCTCACGCTCTATCTTTCAGTCTTTCTGTCTCTTCTATCTGTCTTTTTATCTCTATGATTCTCTCTGTTAATCTTTCAGTCTCTCTCTCTGTCTCTCTATCTCTCCACGGAGGATAAGAATGAGTGCTCTGTGTCTGTGATGGTGTAAAGGGGTGTGAGAGTTTTGATGAGGCCTGATGTCATATAAATCTGAATTTAACCATGGGATCTGAATTGAAGTCCTCTATTTGTCATAGTATCTCCATCTCAAAATGATTACTGTACTGGACAGATATAGGTCAGGGTTTAGCTTTGTTAGACTGTCAATTGCTGTAATGTTGACTTTGAATAGGCAGTGACTGTAGCTCAATAAAAATGTAGCATTCAGCTGCACTATATAGACCAGAAATCGTTTGTAGAAAAGTGCAGCCAGTTTCAGTTGAAGTTTTCTGCGTCTGAGGGCCTTATTTCCAGAGGAGAGATGAAACAGTGAGAGAGAGAGAGAGAGAGAGAGAGAGAGAGAGAGAGAGAGAGAGAGAGAGAGAGAGAGAGAGAGAGAGAGAAGCAGAGCAGAGCCCTGAGAGCGCCACTTAGTGTCTGTGTTGAACCTCGCTGAACCTCTTTCGTTCGACCAGAGAGGCTCTCCTTCCTCCTTTCTTCACTTCCCTCTCCCTCCCTCCCTCACTCCTCCTTCTCTCTTCCCCTCCCCCCTTCCCTCTCTCCTCTTGATGGATTGGCCCATCAGTTAGAAATAATTAAGGATGAGCTGCTAGCGTCTCTGGCTGAATACACCATCATGGTGTCAGGGTCAGAGGTTTAAAAGCAGAGCCCTATCTCTCGGTCTCTCTGCTTCTCTTTATAGTCGTACAGGGTTCTTTCGGTTGTCCCCATAGGAGAACCCTTCTATATGGAACTCAAAAGCGTTCTACCTGCAACCAAAAAGGCTTCTTCAATGGGTTCTCCTGTGGAAACAGCCGAAGAACCCTTTAAAGTTTTTTTTTAGAAGAGTGTACAGAGCATGGGCAATAACATATACACACAAACTCAAACACACGCAAGCACGCAGACACACACACAAACACACACTGCTCCTCCTCCTCCTTTCGTCCTGACCCTGCAGGAGAGGCCAGAGACAAGAACTTAGGCTGAGTTAGGATGTGACAGTATAGCAAGGACAGAAAGAGAGCTGCAAACAGGGATTCGAACTGTGGCTCCCTATGGTGAAGAGGTAAGCGCCTTACCGTCTGCCCCACAAAAGCCCGGTCCTATGGGCAGAGGCAGTACAATGCTGACTTACATTGTGTTACATGGATACTCTCTGCAAGCGACAGAAGTGGTTTGAGGCGGGAAAAGGTTGTTTACAGGAGTTTACGGCAAAAACGGTACCAAACTATCCAAGGATCAACCAGCTCTCACAGTCTCACGGCAGAATTAGACTTTCATCCATGTTTCCCAAACTGAGAATGTGTTTGAAGTTAAGTTTGGGATAGGTTTAGGCATCAACACCAAAATCGTAAGGTTAGGCAGTAACTCCTGATGGTTACGGTAAGGGTTAAGGTTTGGGGTAGGCTAAAAACAAACATCTCAAATACGACTTTCAATTGCTGGATCTAGAAAGTCGGTCCAATTGCAGAAGTTTTTTAAATTTATTTTTTATCTCAATATCAAATCATTTCTGGGTAACAACTAAGTACCTTCCTGTGATTGTTTTCAATTAAAATGGTCCAAAATAAACAAAAATAGCTTCTTAGCAAAGAGCAACATGCCATTTTATACTCAATCTCTAAGGTCTGCTCTTTGGCAATGTTACCCTCCAATGCTTCTTTAGTGTTGAGAGTCTTAGGTGGGCTGGGAGAGTAGGCTTCCCTTTGTTTGCCTCGAAACGAACAGAATGTTTATTTTAGTGTGACCTGGCTTCGAATGGACTGTCCAGTCTATCACTGTCTGCTTGTTTGTGGGCAGTGAAGCACTGATGGCACCACCAAGTCGGTTTCTTTCGCTCTCTTTATTTCTCCTCATTCATCTCTTTATTTGTGTATTTGTATAGCTTTCTCCCACTTCCTTCCTTCCTTCCTTCCTCTCTCTCTCTCTCTCTCTCTCTCTCTCTCTCTCTGTCCATCGGTGCTGTTCTCTTGCAGATAAACTTGAAACCATCCTTGCCTCTCCGGTGGTCTTCATTGATGCCACATTTGCAGTAGACACATCAAAAAGCCTCTTAAAAGAGACACACATACACACCCATAAAAACACAGACCCTGGGGCCAGATTGTGCTTTTTTTCCAGTTCATCCGTAAAACATAAATTTAGAGCTCCTCTCTAACTTGTCTCTCACTTTTCCCCTAGTAATTGGGATGAATGGAGTCCTGAGAGAGGGGTGTTAAGCACAGCAGGGGACTGGAGTGTCTGTTTGTGTTTTCCATATTTCAAGTGTGCTGTCCATAGTATAGGCTGGACACAAAGCTGTGTGTGCGCGTGTGTGTGCATGCGTGCGTGCGAGCGAGCATTAATGTTTGTGTGAGAAAGGTCTTTCATGTTAGCCACATCTGCCACATCTGTCCATCTGTAGCAGGCTTCAAACACAGGTGAGATCAAACTCTGCAGCAACCTGGAGTGCGGTAGCTAGTGGACTGATACACAGAGGACAGGGCAGGTATACATTTCAGTAGAATATAAACAGTGACAGGTCAACTGGGCGATGGCTGTTTGGCTTTAATGTCACATGAATGGTCATGGGTCTGTGCCCTTGACACAGACCCCAAGTACTTGTCCCCCCACCACCACCTCTCTCTCACCACCTCTTTCTCTCTCTCTCTCTCTCTCTCCCACACACACACACATACCTATAACACTTGTTCTTTGGGCAACTCTGTGAAGCCATCTGTCTGTTCAAGTGTAAGATGCAACCTCTGGTAGGTATTTCATCCATTTGAACCTTTGCATTTTTTACACTCATGCTGTGCACTTATGAAGCAGTTATGAAGCCTTGCACCCCACCAGCCACAATATATTTTACATGAGAACCACACAAAAGCTGGCAGCATCCCAGCTGTGAGATGGAACTGAAAGGTATGAGATGGCTTGCCATCCCCAGAACAGAAACCTATTTTCAATTACATAGGATCCTCTCCTCTCAGCGCGCGTGTGTGTGTGTGTGTGTGTGTGTGTGTGTGTGTGTGTGTGTGTGTGTGTGTGTGTGTGTGTGTGTGTGTGTGTGTGTGTGTGTGTGTGTGTGTGTGTGTGTGTGTGTGTGTGTGTGTGTGTGTGTGTGTGTGTGTGTGTGTGTGTGTGTGAGAAATCGCTCTGAAATGCAATTCCGGTTCATGTCATGAATTCCTGTCCAATCTTTCAACAAAACTTCAGGACAGGTTTGGTTGAAGTGAAACAGATTTCTACTTTTTGCTAAACGTTCTGCAGGTACTGTGTTGATGAATATTTATATACTTTTTGTGATTGGAAAAAACAAACTTCAGCAAAATCGCCAGAGAACTTTATGTGTCATAAAGTGTGAGTTCCAAGAGAAGAAAACTTGGTGCCACTGACACAAATAGCTTAGTAACTATGATTCACCAGAAGCAGATTGAATTATTACGCCATTGTGGAGAGTGACTCAATCCAATCTAGATAGTAGTTTTAGGTGGTAATTCACAAGTTTGGTTTCTCGCTATCTGACGAAAGGAGCAGTGTAGTTGATAGAGTTTGGTATAAGGGTTTTTGGCGTGGATAGTAGTCCGGAGGCCAGCCCCAGGTTGTGGATTGGGGTTGGTAGCTGGCCTCCCGGCAGCGTCAAACAACCCCTAACAGGTACCCAAAAGTACCCCAAACAATCTTAAAGTGCACCAAACAACCTCAAACGAGTACCCCAAAGTACCCCAAACAGGTACCCAAAAGTACCCCAAACAACCCCAAAACAGATACCAAACCTTTAAAGATCTGACCCAGGAGAATGCAGTTAGGTAGTGAAAATGCAGGTGGGAATCACATAGTTAGCAGACTATAAGCTTAATGGAAACAATTTAATTAGTTCACGAAAAAAGAACTGCTTTCACCGGTGTGATAGTCAATATCAAGGAATGAATTCCCATGGAACAAATTCCCATTCAATCTCTTATTTCTGTGTGTGTTCTGCACCAATGTAGAAGGCTGTAAGCAGTTCAAGGACAGGAAGGATTTCACCTGTGTTCAGTACGCCTACATAATATCCCGATGTTTGTGTATAGCTTTATATGACTACCCACTGGGCACAGACGTCAATTCAACGTCTATTCCTCGTTGGTTCAGTGTCATTTCTTTGAAATGACGTGGAATAGATGTTGATTCGACTAGTGTGTGCTCGTTGGGCATTTCCTTTATTCAATCCCTTCCCACTGAAATTCTGTTGAACCAACAGATGTCGAATTGACATCTGTGCCCAGTGGTTTTACTTACACAGAACAAAAATATAAACGCAACATGACGGTCCCATTATTTATGAGCTGTGTGCGTGTGTGCGTGCGCGTGTGTGTGTGTGCGTGCGTGCGAGCATTAATGTTTGTGTGAGAAAGGTCTTTCATGTTAGCCACATGGCGCTCTGTCCATCTGTAGCAGGCTTCAAACACAGGTGAGATCAAACTCTGCAGCAACCTCTCTAAAATTTTGTGCACAAATATTTCTCTTTTGCCAAGATAATCCATCCACCTAAAATGTGTGGTATATCAAGAAGCTGATTAAACAGCATGATCCTTACACAGGTGCACCTTGTGCTGGAGCCAAAAAAAGCCCACTCTAAAATGTGCAGTTTTGTCACAACACAATGCCACAGATGGCTCCAGTTTTGAGGGAGTGTGCAATTGGCATGCTGACTGCAGGAATATCCACCAGAGCTGTTGCCAGAAAATGGAATGTTCCTTTCTCTACCATAAGTCGCCTCCAACGTCATTTTAAAGAAATTGGCAGTACATCCAACCGGCCTCACAATCACAGACCATGTCATGTGTGGGCAATCATTTTGCTGATGTCAATGTTGTGAACAGAGTGCCCCATGGTGGCAGCGGGTTATGGTATGGGCAGGCATAAGCTACGGACAACCGACACGAGTGCATTTTACTGATGGCAATTTGAATGCATAGAAATACCGCGACGAGATCCTGGGGCCCATTGCGAGGCCCATTCTGTATTCCCAGTCATGTGAAATCCATAGATTGTGGCCGAATGAATTTATTTAAATTGACTGATTTTCTCAGTAAAATCAATGGAATTGTTGCTTTGTTGCCCTTATGTTTTTGTTCAGTATATTTTGAAAGGCATCTCAACCCCAGACATCAGTGCAACAAAATACCATAAAGCAGCTGAAGGTCCAGTCAAGCTTTGTCTGTTTGTCGTGTCGGCATGACAAGTCCACTTGGTCCATATATGACAAATCCCAGTATTCACTTCCATTCAAACGTGTCGCTCTCGTGTTGCCTTGGGGTTTCTGAAGAGGTATAACCTCTAAGAAGCACAATTATGAGCAAGGAGAGCTTCCAGCCCGAAAAGGCTCTCAATTCAGGTCCTCCTTATATCACGGCGTATTCAAAACTCAATTCTCATTTCATTTCAATCTTCGGCCATTCAAGCGTAAAATGCGTTCTTTTGTCACCGATTCAATTGAATTTACAGAATCAGAAAGCGTACCATGACCTTGTCTTTCCCTTGCTTATAGCAGCATTAGAGGTACTTACTTTATGGAGGGGGGGGATGTGAAGTGTGGCAATGTTCAGAGGAATTCCTCCTCAAGCCACCAGAGAGCAACATTAAGCTATCTTTTAGTTTGTGCATAACAAATGGATGTTGCTGCTGTAGCAGGGAGCTACTGTAGCAGGGAGCTAGTGTAGCAGGGAGCTAGTGTAGCAGGGAGCTACTGTGGCTTGTTGCCTCTGCATCATACCTCTGCATCATAGCTTGAATTACAGCCAAAGCAAAAAAATACTCTATGCTTTACACAGTGGAAGAGAGTGAGTGAGAAAGGGAGAGAATGACAACACCCACAGACGCGCAGGCACACACACAAGGTCATTTTGTTTTTTACATTTTTGTTTTAATCAAGGAAGGTTTGAGGTCTGTTCCAGTTATTTGTATGTAATTACTGGATCTTGTTTCTGGCCCAATCAAGACCCATTCAAACTATTTTCTCACCCAATGATCACACAATAACTGTTAGATTTCATTGTAGAAACACACAATAGTGTATTTTAATCTAACTCACACTGTGTTTCAGGTTTCCATCATTAGATCCCCAAGTAGCTCAAGTAATTATATATATATATATATATATATATATATAAAAAGTTTTTCAATTAAATAGCTTTTTGTATTGTTGAGGCACTCAAAAGATCATTTCAAAAGTAATTGTATTTGTTTTCTTTTTGAAGGTGTTTTTGCACTTTTTTGGTTTAATCTACCTCTGTACGTGCTCTGCTCCTTCTCTTCACAGTTGCCGTGAAACTTTTTGCTCCCTTTTCTTTCTTACTTCCTTCTTTTCCATCACTCCTCTGGCCCTAACGAGCCATACGACCGTACCATGACCCTTCAGATTCATGTTTCTCTCAGTAGGAAACAACAGTAAAGACCTGCTGAAAGTCCTGTTCACATTTCTCACCCTACTCTTGCTAATACGGCTAAAATGACAGACATTCATAAAGTCGATGAACTCCCTTGCCTAGCAGCGCTCTTCTGTTCCTCTGTTCCGGGTCATAATGCAGTTCAGTCACTTTCAGGCTAATCAGATGCCCTGGGCCATGAAGTCATGAAGCCATCGCCTTTAAGAGAGTCCACGTGCTCCATCCTCCAGACCTCGTCTGTGAGAACGACCTCTTCAGCCTCATGCAGACAATGACTCATAGGCCCAGTTCAAAAATGACAACCTATTCTCTATGTTAGACTGAATTCCAAATCCACTCCTGGCACCTTTTTCCTATCATGAAGGCGATGGATGGAGGTGGAGCTAGCTATGAACACAACGCTCATAGGACCTACATATCGGATCCTCTCAGACCACCACATAATGTCCAGGCAGCGGCGGTCAGCCCATCAGGGAGTTAGGGGGCGCCCACTTTTGATCGGTCAAAAAATAAACATATGGATTATGTTTGAAATGCTCTTAAAAGTGTGCTAAATGTGTACTTAAAATAAAACACAAGCTGTTCAGTTACTTAATACGGTGCCCTCAGTGACAGCCAGCAGCAGCAGCTCCATCTCCGTGGGGCACATAAGCCGTGCGAAACATTGCGTGGATTGTTTTGCCAGCTATTTACCGTGAGGGAGAACTGCTCCAATGAAATCGCAGGATTTCCGAGGATAAATTAAAACAGCACAAAAAGTAAATGGACCCGTCCTGGGGAGCTCAGAACTTCTGGGTCTGCTCTCGTCTCCCTCCCGATGAGTCTCTCACGCCAGACGGCGTGTGACTAGGTCTACTCTATCAGGTACAGGTGGCGCCAAAGCGAAAAAGCGAGTTATAATGAAGTTGTAAATAAATAATTGTAAGAGTCATGGGAGCATGGGACCTGAGAAACCGGACAACTACAACCGACAAGACTGGAAGGACAGAGGTATACACTAACTAGAACCTTCTCATCACGGATCTGATCTACATGTTACTCATCTGGTTCTACTCTCGGTGACATGTTGTGTGGGCTAAAAGAGTAATATTGAGAAACATTTAAGAAATATTGTAGTTTGCTCAATTCTTTTTGTAAATGAACCGGTTCTCTACCTTTAGTAAGCAGCTGAATAGCACTCGTTCTAAATTGGATCATCTACGCTGTTCAAAACAGAGGCGGCACGTGCAGCTGTGGTCATTCGGTATTTGACATGCTAAAGTGAAATAGGTGTATTTATGCTGTTGTTCAAATCCACAGATTGCTTTACACAGTATATATTCTCAAAGAAACTACCAGTAAGTTCGAAAACTTTGCATCATATTTCTGTCATGCTGCTTTGTTGACCTCGCGCGGCCGCCACTGTGTCTAGGGCGTGGTGGTTAGAGGCACGGGTTCGATTTGGGATTCTGCATTACTCACTCCCACTGACCCATGGTGCAAGGCAGAGGCCCTCTGGACCCTGGCCTTTTTCCATTTCTTTAACCATTACCAAGCGGGAGAAAAGCCCTAGAGCTGCCACGCCTGCCCAGTCAGTTCTAATCTCTCAGCGACACACCATTAAATGGGGCTTATTAAGAGTTTAACTGAGATCAGCAGAACCACCATCCAAGACATTCAACTGAAAATCAAAAAAATTACAAACTCAGAAAAGCACAAAACCAGGTGGCGAAAGGATTCGTGCCATTTGGCAAAGCCCTTGGTGTGTTTTCTGTCTCCTCTCTCTCCTCCAGCCTGGCCTCAGAGCCATACGAAACATACTTTACGTAATCCTGAGCACCTCCAAGATGTATGATACCTACTAATGGTCTAGCTACTTTAGACAGAAACTAAAGTAAGGAGGTTTGTCAGGGAGGATGGTTGGGTCTAGAAATCCAAAGGTTGTGTGATCGAGTCGCGTCGGGAACAACTGTAGCATTTTAGCTCACCCTTCCCCTAACTCTTACTCTAAACATAACCCATTTCACATAACCTGCTACATAAATTCACCTGACCTTTGTCGTTTTAATTCCCGTAACCTTTCACGTTAATTACCCTAACCTTTATCGTTAGTTCTCCTAACTACCAAATGTAAATTCTCCCCGTTATTCTCCTTTGTTGTTACAGTGCAACGAGCAACCTGGTCTCAAAGAATGGCGTATAATACTGCACATCGCCAAGATCTATGATAAGTCACAGCATGTCATTCAATTTGTATTTGTATGCTATTGTACAACTGGGTAAGATGTATGATACTATACATCATCTAATTCGTATGATATTGTACGACCGCTATTCCATTCAAAATGCAACCTAATGTAAAGTAAAATATTATACTAAATGGAGTGTTACAGATGTACATATAGAATAATACGAAATGCCCTGAGACCATGTAGTCTCCTCTCCTCTCGCTGTCTCTGTCTCTGGATTTGAAGTGTGATTGAAGCGTGTCCCGGGGTGGTTCTGGCATTAGAGCAGGGATCACAACTCTCACAACTTCGCCATGAAAAACACCTGATGCAAACAAAACAAGATACATTTGTAAATATATAAACAGCTTGTGGTTGAAAATACCAAAATCGTTGTTCAATTATGTCGCCGTCCAGGCAATTTGCCATTTACAACAACAAACTATTTCCATACTATATCAATTGACAGAAGGGCAAAAAATAATTCTGGATTGAGACAAATGTTTGTAACAGGAGGATTGCACCATACCTGCAGTGTACATGTACCACCATCCTCCTACACATAACATCCAATAATACTACACACTTCTTCCACTTATTCCCTACCTTAGGGTAAACATTTTATTCAGTTTATCTACAGATACACCAGACTTGTGTCACACAATCTGCTGCGGAACATGTGTACAACATGAAAGTCATTTACAGCTTACCTCTGGCACGAGATGAACAGGACTGATGACAACCCTATAGACACACGCCCTTCTCCCATCGCCTTCAAATGCTCTCTTTATCTGGCTATTGCTGCCTCCACCTCAGAAAGCCAACTTGGCTGAACATGGCTCCAGTACACCACGGACTCATCTCTCCCAGACAGACAGACTGAGCAGACAGACCCAGCAGCCTGAGCATCCAGTCGCTCCTGTCTCTCTGCCCACCAGGGACCAGCACCAAGTGGACCTTTTATCTGTGTTTATCAAGCCTGAGATGACACAAACACACGGCACATGCAGGCAGACAGAAGTGGTGGAAAAAGTACCCAATTGTCATACTTGAGTAAAAGTAAAGAAACTTGAATGGAAAATGACTCAAGGGCCTCCCGAGTGGCGCAGCGGTCTAAGGCACTGTATCGCAGTGCTAGAGGCGTCACTACACACCCGGGTTTGATGCTTTACTTGGCTCATTGCTCTCTAGCAACTCCTTGTGGTTGGCCTGGCACCTGCAGGCTGACCTCAGTCGTCAGGTGAACGGTGTTTCCTCTGGCACATTGGTGCGGCTGGCTTCCGGTTTAAGCGGGCGGGTGTTAAGAAGTGCGGCTTGGCTGGTGTCATGTTTCGGGGGGTCAAATATAAATAATTTCAAATTCGCCTTCATTAAGCAAAGCATACAGCACCCTTTTCTTGTTTTTTACATTTATGGATAGCCTGTCCTGCTAAACATATAAAATACAACAAGTACTTTTGGGTGTCAGGAAAAATGTATAGAGTAAAAAGTACATTCTTTTCTTTAGGAATGTAGTGAAGTAAAAGTAAAAATTGTCAAAAATATGAATAGTCAAGTAAAGTACAGATACCCCCAAAAAATCACTTAAGTAGTACTTTAAAGTATTTTTTACGTAACACCACAGGCAGATAGGAACCCCCTACCCCGCAAAAAAAAAATATAGGCATTGGACAGCTATCTCCTCATGTTGTTTGCTGTATAAGCCCACACAGCTCTCAAGGAAAAGCTTCCATGCTATACTGCTGGTGAAGCTAGTTGTGTATGTAAAGCTTCCATGCTATACTGCTGGTGAGCTAGTTGTGTACTGTATGTCTCATAGCTGGCTTCGTTGGTTTCTCCTGTCTTCAGTCTGAAAGTCAATGTATGTTCAGCCTAACCCGATTTACATACAAATGTTCACAATGGCGGTGTAACGACTCTCGTTGGTGGAAGAAGGAGTAGACCAAAGCGCAGAGTGGTACATGTTCTTGATGTCTTTAATAAACTGAACAGTGAATACAAACAAACAAAGGAAAACCGAAACAGTCCCGTATGGTGAAAACACTGAAACGGAAAACAATCACCCACAACTCAAAATGGGAAAACAGGCTGCCTAAGTATGGCTCTCAATCAGAGACAACGATAGACAGCTGCCTCTGATTGAGAACCATACCAGGCCAAACACATAGAAAAATAAAACCTAGACCTACAACATAGAATACCCACCCACATCACACCCTGACCAAACTAGAAATAGAAACATACAAAGCAATCTACGGTCAGGGCGTGACAGGTGGAGAGCATGGTTGTATCTGATATGAAGAGGACCACACAGCCAACATTTATCTTTAAGACTAACTATGTATTTCTCTCTTATTAATTATGCATCATTTGTGAGGTGTAAGAATGGACTTTTAAGGTGAATTGACTATAATGGTGGATTTAAAACCTTTTCCTTTGATACTCATAATCTACTACCTCTATACTGAGTGCACCAGAGCGTTCTTATGGTATCATTTTTCTTGCTTCAGGTAAACATGATCATTTTGGCCCAACAGGGCTGAGGCACCCCAGTCAGCCTCGTTTAGTGGAAGTATCCATCTGCAGTGTGATTCATGATGTTTCCACAGGAAGCCGAGCGCCGATGATCCGTAGTGGAGGTATACTACCCCCGTGTGGCCGTATAGAGTAACTACAGTTTACCGACAGACCCTTTTCTTTATTTAACATTTATTTTAACAGGTTAGTCATGCGAAGACCACCATCTCGTTCACAGATGAGCCCTGTACACACATCAATCAGCCTTTTGAATTGCCCAACCCTCTTCCTGGAGATCTACTGTCCTGTATGTTTTCAGTCCAACCCTAATTTAGCAGATCTTATTCAGCTAGTCAAGGTCTTGTTGAGCAGCTAATTAGTACAACCAGGTGTAAAATTAGGGTTGGACTGAAAACCCACAGGATGGTAGATCTCCGGGAAGAGGGTTGGGCAGCCCTGCCCTAGAGGCGCCAATTCATCCAACTTTAGAGAGGGTTGGAGATCATTCTACAAGTAAGGTGAAAAAAAAAAACTAAAAGCAGATTTACCTAAATCAGAGGAGACCGAAGGGATCTCTATTCCTGAGACTGGGTCTGATATCTCGTACCTCTGTACGTTAACAATGAAGTAAGGTACGGTGGAAGTTTATGCAGGAGTGCTTTATAAACAAAAAGAGTGCAATGCATTGATCTATGAGACTTCAGAGAGGGCAGGCCTACTTTCTAATACAGAATAATTGAATGACACAATGAATGGTGGCGAGTGGAATTTCGGGGAGGGAGTTCATTTAGGATTGAATGAATGCCTCTACTGAAAACTATATTTTGGACACAAAAGTCTCACCTCTAAATTTTCGAGGTTCTCCATTTTACATTTGTAAGACACTTTGGGATTCTGAAAAGAAAGGCGAGTTAAAAAGCAAATGTATTTTGACTACCATCCAAGTCACGGACTCAAGTAGCCAGATCTTGAATCTAGTGTTACTGCTGGGCTGTAAAAATCATGGGCTGACGCACACCCAAAACATTTGGTAAAGGTGCTGACTCACAGAGAGTGAACTGTCAAAAAATAACTACTTGAGAAAGTCCAGTCACACACATTTCCTAGGTGGCAAAGGTCCAGATGGATACTGCCATATATCGGTTTAATAACAAACACGCACCTCGCAACTCATGGGACCCCAAACTGTTAACACCCCTCTAGTTTTAAAGCATATTTCCTGCAAATTATACACATTTTGCCATATCTTATGTTCATATACCTGAGTAACGCAACAAAATCAATGGGGACCCCCTAGGGGTCAAGGCCCCTAGACACGTACTCTGGCCATACAAGGTCTGCATAGCTGATTAGCTAACAAGCTATGGGCTTGTTGATCAACTGGACATTTCTGACAGGGAATAAAGAGCTCTAAGGTCTGTCAGCGATATAGTAGGCCTGCTGTTTCTGAATCTCTCGTGGACAGATGATGTAACAAATAGTACCGTAATCGTTCTTAAAAATCGAGCATCTGAACACAAAAATCACACAAGATTTTAGTTCTGGGTTAACCGAGAAGCCTTGATACAGCTGGTGGTGTGGCAGCATTGTTGATGTAACACTCTGCACAGGATCAGGGAAAGCCTCTGTTCCATTAACACTCAGTGTTTGTGTGTGGGAGGGGGGCCATACTCTCTCGGGAGTACTCTCTTCCAGACAGGAGCAAGGAGTGTATGTTCACAAGATAGCTTTAGCTTAGCAAAGAAAATGGAGGAAGGACATACCACAAAACAATTGAATCAAACAAAAACAGGTTTCAGTGCAGGGAGGGTGCAGGGCTTCACCACAACTGCTTCCCTCTCTGATAGAGGAATTCTAAATTCCTTTATGTTTTATTGCCAAAACCAATTCAATTCGCACTCATTTCTAATTCATGATAAGTTGTAAGTTTATCATTTGCATGAATTAGCAAGAGACAAGTCTTAAAAACAAGTCCAGCATTTATTCTTGATGAGTACTGACCCAAAATACAAAGAACATTACATTTTAAAGAAAGGGAACATAAAATGACGTCATCAGTTTCACACCCTCTCCCATCCTTACAATAGGTAGTATTCAGTCCTAGAGAAGTTTTACTCCCCTCATAAACTACATTCCAACCTGTCTAAAATATATACTTCTCTCCACTAATGGAATCCAACCAAAACATTCTTATCTGTTTGAAAAACTATCTTATCCCTCCTCCTTAAATTTCCCAGGAGGCATCAGACAATTAATTCATTCTGCTTACATTTTCAGTAACAGCTCAACCAAAAACTCATACTTTTCAAATCATAACATAATAGTATTAGAATAAATGGTTCTAATCAATAATGTATACATAATTAATCATCTAAACTATAATTTCCTCTAACACTCTCACCTGCACCTTTCCCTGGGCAGCCGCACCACAACCAAAAGAAAGGTTATAAATGGGTGGGGAAGCACAGTGAGCAAATCACATCACTCAATGAATCACGCAATAAACTAGCTCTCACTTAAACGCACATGGGCAGAATCAGGCACAGTAATTAAGAGCATTCGTCACACCTGTGACATTTATAAGACTTGTATGCCCTATGAACAATAATGAGCCGGTAGGACGCCATGAAATGGTAGGCTAAAGTCATCAGGACGTTGTGTCATGGTCACCTGGAGGTTTTGTCTAGTTCCCGGTTGGTCACGGGGATGTCCCAGAGGACATTTTTAGAACTTTCTTTGGCTATTGTGTCATGGTCCCCTAAAGGTCTCCTGAACATTTGTGGGACGTTGTGTCATGGTCCCCTGGAGGTTTTTGCCTAGTTCTCGGTTTGTCCCAGGGATGTCACCTGATGGTCGCAAAGAAACTTTCTCCCCCAAAAATCAAACATTTTATCCAGGTCACGTGCACCCTAGTTTCATTACACATCACCTCTTGTTACTGTTGCCAAGCCCATCAAGGCCCTGATTAGTGAATGACTAATCCAGTCACAGTTCAATTTATTTTGGCAATGCTAGGGACATCAACACACACACAAACAGTGTTTTTAATGTACATATTGGACCCATATTGGACACACACATATCAGCCACGCTACCCCTCAACACCGGGGCCCCTCAGGGGTGCATGCTTAGTCTCCTCCTGGAGTCCCTGTTCACCCACGACTGAGTGGCCAAACACGACTCCAACACCATCATTAAGTTTTCTGACGACACGACGGTGGTTGGCCTGATCACCGACGACAAACGAGACAGCCCTATACGGAGGAGGTCAGTGACCTGGCAATGTGGTGCCAAGACAATAACCTCTCCCTCAACGTCAGCAAGACAAAGGAGCTAATCGTGGACTACAGGAAACGGAGGGCTGAGCACGCCCTCATCCACATCGACATGGCTGTAGTGGAGCATGTCGAGAGCTTCAAGCTCCTCGGTGTCCACATCACTAAAGGATTATCATGGTCTACACACACCAACACAGTCGTGAAGAAGGCACGACAACGCCTCTTCCGCTTCAGGATTTGGAATGGGCTCCTTAGGTCCTCAAAAGGTTCTACAGCTGCACCGTCGAGAGCATCTTGATTGGCTGCATAACCGCTTGGTATGGCAACTGCTTGGCATCCAACTGCAAGGCGCTACAAAGGGTGGTGCGTACGGTCCGGTACATCACTGGGGCCAAGCTTCCTGACATCCAGGACCTATATACTAGGCGGTGTCAAAGGAAGGCCCCAAAAATTGTCAAGACTCCAGTCACCCAAGTCATAGACTGTTCTCTTTGCTACCGCATGGCAAGCGGTACAAGAGCGCCAAGTAAAATTGATATCTGTGCCCAGCAGGATGTAGTTGGTGCTTCACTCTGATGAAGGTAATAAAGACTTAACTCCAGTGTTATAAATCTTAGCTATAATACTCCCTGATATCTCCAGAGTGCCGAAATGTCAGTTCGCTCAGTTTAGTCATTCAATGAATACCTGGAAGAGCTATTGAGTGTTACTTTTCATTATCTTCTCAACGCTATCTGATCATAACAAATCCAGCCACCTGCACTCATATTGATCGTATTAATAAGGTAAGTGGTCCCTCTCCGTTGTAGCATGTTGAGCTAGCAGGCGCCACCACTAAGCTAGGGTGGCTTTACTGAGCTCTGGCCGAAAGATTGAGGAAGGTCAAAGTTGATATGACACAACCAGCGAGACGGGTAAGTCATACCAATTACAATTACCATTTTTTATTTAATGAGGCAAGTCAGTTAAGAACAAATTCTTATGTACAATGATGGCCTACCCGGGAACAGCGGGTTAACTGCCTGATTTTTACTAAACTCTGTTGTGTGGGGGGTTAAAGTTGTTAAAATAATTTGACTTTGTGACAACTGCATGGTGTCAAAGGGGCTTTAATTGATTGATTGATGTTTTGTTCCATCTTTTTGGATGATATTCGCTGATTATGCATATGTCTGATATCTGCATGGATACAGAAATAATTTTGTTAGAAATGTATTTTAATGTCCCAGATTTACAATCTTCAACGATATTTAGATATTTTTCTTTAAATGCACTTTAAATAAAGATTGCTCGCCTGACAAAAGTGCTCAAACTTCCTAATCCATTTGGTCTATCCTTGAGGTTTATAAAAATCGAACGGCTCGGGAGGCTGTATGCTAAATGTAGCACTTTGGCCTGTATGCGCAAGGATCTGTGTCCCTCCCGCCACAATGACATGTGTCTTGGACTGTCACCAGCAACACAAGATAAACATAATTTCTCATCAAGCCTACTCATTTGTACGGGGCACATGTTATGTGGCATGATGGAGACATTTGAATGAACAGACCATCAATATGGCATGAGTGAGGCAGCATAACAAGCAAAGGGACCTGGAAGTGTGAACTCGCATTGTCATCATTTTAGGTTAATTGCACGTCTGAACTTTGTTCACAACACTAGGGGATAGAAACAACTTTCAGAATCAGCTTTCAAAGAACAAAAGGGACCACAGCAGTTAGCTGTGTGAGCTGCGTTCAGTATGAGAAAAAAAAACATGCTGCAACGTTCAATTAAATGGAAAAGGTGCTGTTCTGAATGACTAGTTAAAAACAGGAGGGGTTCATGATTGGGGGAACACTGTCAGCATGGCCGCTGCACTTTAATATGCGTCAGTCATTGCTTCAAGCCACACCCGCCACACCCACGTACCTCAAAGTCTGTTCAAGAACGTCATCATGCCAGGTAGTCCTGAGGCATGGTCCTAGGACTCAGGTCCTCCGAGAGAGAGAGAAAGAAAGAGAGAAAGAGATAATTAGAGAGAGCATACTTAAATTCACACAGGACACCGGATAAGACAGGAGACATACTCCAGATATAACAAACTGACCCAAGCCCCAAGACACATAAACTACTGCAGCATAAATACTGGAGGCTGAGACAGGAGGGGTGAAGAGACATTGTGGCCCTATCCGATGATACCCCCGGACAGGGCCAAACAGGGAGGATATAACTCCACCCATTTTTTGTACAAGCACAGCCCCCACACCACAGCCCCCACAGCCCCATCCACAGGGATATCTTCAACCACCAACTTACCATCCTGAGACAAGGCCGAGTATAGAAATATCTCCGCCACGGCACAACCCAAGAGGGGGGGCCAACCCAGACAGGAAGATCATGTCAGAGATTCAACCCACTTAAGTGACGCACCCCTCCTTGGGACGGCATGAAAGAGCACCAGTAAGCCAGTGACACAGCCCCTATAGGGTTAGAGGCAGAGAATCCCAATGGAAAGAGGGGAACCATCCAGGCAGAGACTGCAAGGGCAGATCGTTGCTCCAGAGCCTTTCCGTTCACCTTCACACTCCTGGGCCAGACTACACTCAATCATATGACCCCCTGAAGAGCTGAGTCTTCAGTAAAGACTTAAAGGTTGAGACCGAGTCTGCGTCTCTCACATGGGTAGGCAGACCATTCCATAAAAATGGACCTCTATAGGAGAAAGCCCTGCCTCCAGTTGTTTGCTTAGAAATTCTCGGGACAATTATGAGGCCTGCATCTTGTGACCGTAGCGTACGCGTAGGTATGTACGGCAGGACCAAATCAGAAAGATAGGTAAGGAGCAAGCCCATGTAATGTTAGCAGTAAAACCTTGAAATCAGCCCTTGCCTTAACAGGAGCCAGTGTAGGGAGGCTAGCACTGGAGTAATATGATCAAATGTTTTGGTTCTAGTCAGGATTCTAGCAGCCGTATTTAACACTAACTGAAGTTTTTTTTGTGCTTTATCCGGGTAGCCGGAAAGTAGAGCATTGCAGTAGTCTAACCTAGAAGTGACAAAAGCATGGATTAATTTTTCTGCATCATTTTTGGACGGAAAGTTTCTGATTTTTACAATATTACGTAGATGGGAAAAAGCTGTCCTTGAAACAGACTTGATATGTTCGTCAAAAGAGAGATCAGGGTCCAGAGTAACGCTGAGGTCCTTCACAGTTTTATTTGAGACGACTGTACAACCATCAAGATTAATTGTCAGATTCAACAGAAGATCTCTTTGTTTCTTGGGACCTAGAACAAGCATCTCTGTTTTGTCCGAGTTTAAAAGTAGAACGTTTGCAGCCATCCACTTCCTTATATCTGAAACACAGGCTTCTAGCGATGGCAATTTTGGGGCTTCACCATGTTTCATTGAAATGTACAGCTGTGTGTCATCCGCATGGCAGTGAAAGTTAACATTATGTTTTCGAATGACATCCCCAAGAGGTAAAATATATAGTGAAAACAATCGTGGTCCTAAAACGGAACCTTGAGGAACACCGAAATGTACAGTTGATTTGTCAGAGGACAAACCATTCACAGAGACAAACTGATATCTTTCTGACAGATAAGATCTAAACCAGGCCAGAACTTGTCCGTGTAGAACAATTTGGGTTTCCAATCTCTCCAAAAGAATGTGGTGATTGATGGTATCAAAAGCAGCACTAAGGTCTAGGAGCACGAGGACAGATGCAGAGCCTCGGTCTGATGCCATTAAAAGTTAATTTACCACCTTCACAAGTGCAGTCTCAGTGCTATGATGGGGTCTAAAACCAGACTGAAGCATTTCGTATACATTGTTTGTCTTCAGGAAGGCAGTGAGTTGCTGCGCAACAGCTTTTTCTAACATTTGAGAAGCAAATCTACGAGAAGACAATTGAGGCATTTGGATTGTGTATGTGTGCCATTCAAATGGTGAATGGGCAAGACATATTTTTAAGTGCCTTTGAACGGGGTATGGTAGTAGGTGCCGGGCTCACCTGTTTGTGTCAAGAACTGCAATGCTGCTAGGTTTTTAACGAATGGTCCATCACCTAAAGGACATCCAGCCAAATTGCCCGGCGAATTGAGGCTGTTCTGAGGGCAAAAGTGGGGGCTGCGACCAATGTTCACTCAAATTCTAATTAGCAGTGAACACTGAGGCTGTACCCTTACAGTTTTAGACAGTAGCCAATAGGCTATTGTGGTTATTTGAGCATAATATAGGCCTACCAACAAAACCAATGGAGCAAATCCCAGAACATTTTCACATGGAAATAGCTTTTGATTTTTATGATATAGCCTACAATAGCTACAATAATGACGTGTTCAATGCAGGCCTACATTGCATGAGACTTTAATTTTAAAAAGTTTTTACATTATGAAGGGCCAGACATGAATTCATTATGGTTTACTTGGTCTGTAACACCATTGGGCAAATAGGTGACTGTAAATTGCATTTCATTGTGTTGTAAGAAACCACAAAAAATAGTGTATTATTATTACCACACAGAGAATTCGACAATGTAAGCTACCCCTCTGCCTATTGACTTATTTGCATATTCATGCCTTTCTCAAAATACAACCCTGCCCCTTCAATTAAGACAAGCTTTTTACCTGACTGACTTTTCAAAGACAGCTTGAAATGTAGCCTACACGTTTTGTGCTCTTGTAAGAAGCAGTAACTCCCCATTGCTGACCAATACTTATCTATCATCCAGCTAATAACTGGCTAACTAGAAAAGAGATGTGCACACCCGTGGCTCTGCGCTGATCTGAAAAGCGTATTCACTCGCGGGTGATTGAAAGACCACTCGTGGGCTACACCCGCCAATATAATTCTACTCTGTTGCGCTCTAGCTCTGCCTACAACAAAATCACAGGCTCAATCTTGCAAAGTTCGATTTGTTTTGGTTTGTTGCATAACACATGATGCTATGTATGACCTTGCAACCCTTCACTTATATCCAGCACCACCCGCATCCCCTGAGTCTTCTCAGGCACTCCCTGGGTGGCTTCACAGTGTAAACGTGCATATTCCATGCATAGCTTGACTTGGCATAATATGCTGCCCATATTTTGATGTCATATTTTTCAGGCTTGTTTGGCATATACTGTCGGAAGGGACAGCATCCTTTGAATGGAACAAGGCATTCATCCACTGTAACACAAGGATCAGGATTGTACAGTAACTGTAGAATTTCCATCCGTTTGTCCCATACATATCTGATTTCAGCTAGTTTGTCTCTTTCACATTGACCGGGTCTGGTATCACGGTTATACGGAAGGGTGGAAATTCTGTACAATCCTGGTCCTCATGTTACAGTGGATGAACGCCTTGTTCCATTCAGAGGATGCTGTCCCTTCTGACAGTATATGCCAAACAAGCCTGAAAAATATGGCCGAGCAGCCGCTCACAAACCTAAGATCATCATGTGCAATGCCAAGCTTTGGCTGGAGTGGTGAAAAGCTCGCCACCATTGGTCTCTGGAGCAGTGGAAATGCGTTCTCTGGAGTGATGAATCACGCTTCATCATCTGGCAGTCCGACGGACGAATCTGGGTTAGTGCCAACTGTAAAGTTTGGTGGACGAGCAATAATGGCCTAGGGCTGATTTTCATGGTTCGGGCTAGGCCCCTTAGTTCCAGTGAAGGGAAATCTTAACGCTACAGCATACAATTATGGTCGGACCAGCGTTGAACAGACCTCAGCGCGGGAGCTTCTTGTTTTAGTTTCTGTCTGTAGGCAGGGATCAACAAAATGGAGTCATGGTCAGCTTTTCCGAAAGGAGAGCGGGGCAGGGCCTTATATGCGTCGAGGAAGTTAGAATAGCAATGATCCAAGGTTTTTCCTGCCCTGGTTGCACAATCGATATGCTGATACAATTTAGGGAGTCTTGTTTTCAGATTAGCCTTGTTAAAATCCCCAGCTGCAATGAATGCAGCCTCCGGATATAAGGATTCCAGTTTGCAAAGAGTCAAATAAAGTTTGTTCAGAGCCATCGATGTGTCTGCTTGGGGGGAATATATACGGCTGTGATTATAATCGAAGAGAATTCCCTTGGTAGATAATGCGGTCGACATTTGATTGTGAGGAATTCTAAATCAGGTGAACAGAAGGACTTGAGTTCCTGTATGTTGTTGTGGCCACACCACGTCTCGTTAACCATGAAGCCCCCGCCCCTCTTCTTACCAGAAAGATGTTTGTTTCTGTCGGCGCGATGCGTGGAGAAACCAGCTGGCTGCACCGACTCCAATAGCGTCTCTCCAGTGAGCCATGTTTCCGTGAAGCAAAGAACGTTACAGTCTCTGATGTCCCTCTGGAATGCTACCCTTGCTCGGATTTCATCAACCTTGTTGTCAAGAGACTGGACATTGGCGAGAAGAATGCTAGGGAGTGGTGCACGATGTGCCCGTCTCCGGAGTCTGACCAGAAGACCGCTTCGTTTCCCCCTTTTACGAAGTCGTTTTTTTGGGTCGCCGGCTGGGATCCATTCCGTTGTCCTAGGTGAAAGGCAGAACACAGGATCCGCTTTGCGAAAGTCATATTCTTGATCGTACTGATGGTGAGTTGACGCTGCTCTTATATTCAGTAGTTCTTCTCGACTGTATGTAATGAAACCTAAGATGACCAGGGGTACCAATGTAAGAAATAACACGTAAAAAAAAACAAAAAACTGCATAGTTTCCTAGGAACGCGAAGCGAGGCGGCCATCTCTGTCGGCGCCGGAAGTATGGTAAGTATGGTAAAGTCTGTTCAACACTGGTCCGACCAATCTGATTCCACACTCCAAGACTGCTTCCATCACGTGGACTGGGATATGTTTCGTATTGTGTCAGACAACAACATTGACGAATACGCTGATTCGGTGAGCGAGTTCATTAGAACGTGCATTGAAGATGTTGTTCCAATAGCAACGATTAAAACATTCCCAAACCAGAAACCGTGGATTGATGGCAGCATTCGAGTGAAACTGAAAGCTCGCAAGGTGACCGGAAACATGACCGAATACAATCAGTGTAACTATTCCCTCCGCAAGGCAATCAAACAAGCTAAGCGTCAGTATAGAGACAAAGTATAATCTCAATTCAACGACTCAGACACAAGAGGTATGTGGCAGGGTCTACAGTCAATCACGGATTACAAAATGAAAACCAGCCCCGTCACAGACCAGGATGTCTTGCTCCCAGGCAGACCAAAACATGCGGACTCTCCTTCACTGCAGCTGACGTGATGAAAACATTTAAACGTGTCAACCCTCGCAAGGCTGCAGGCCCAGACGGCATCCCCAGCCGCGCCCTCAGAGCATGCGCAGACCAGCTGGCTGGTGTGTTTACGGACATATTCAATCAATCCCTATCCCAGTCTGTTGTTCCCACATGTTTCAAGAGGGCCACCATTGTTCCTGTTCCCAAGAAAGCTAAGGTAACTGAGCTAAACGACTACCGCCCCGTAGCACTCACTTCCGTCATCATGAAGTGCTTTGAGAGACTAGTCAAGGACCATATCACCTCCACCCTACCTGACACCCTATAGACCCACTCCAATTTGATTACGGCCCGACTACAGCTCGGCATTCAACACCATAGTACCCTCCAAGCTCGTCATCAAGCTCGAGACCCTGGGTCTCGACCCCGCCCTGTGCAACTGGGTACTGGACTTCCTGACGGGCCGCCCCCAGGTGGTGAGGGTAAGCAACAACATCTCCTCCCCGCTGATCCTCAACACGGGGCCCCACAGGGTGCGTTCTGAGCCCCTCCTGTACTCCCTGTTCACCCACGACTGCGTGGCCACGCACGCTCCAACTCAATCATCAAGTTTGCGGACGACACAACAGTGGTAGGCTTGATTACCAACAACGACGAGACGGCCTACAGGGAGGAGGTGAGGGCCCTCGGAGTGTGGTGTCAGGAAAATAACCTCACACTCAACGTCAACAAAACTAAGGAGATGATTGTGGACTTCAGGAAACAGCAGAGGGAACACCCCCCTATCCACATCGATGGAACAGTAGTGGAGAGGGCAGCAAGTTTTAAGTTCCTCGGCATACACATCAGACAAACTGAATTGGTCCACTCACACAGACAGCGTCATGAAGAAGGCGCAGCAGCGCCTCTTCAACCTCAGGAGGCTGAAGAAATTTGGCTTGTCACCAAAAGCACTCACAAACTTCTACAGATGCACAATCGAGAGCATCCTGGCGGGCTGTATCACCGCCTGGTACGGCAACTGCTCCGCCCTCAACCGTAAGGCTCTCCAGAGGGTAGTGAGGTCTGCACAACGCATCACCGGGGGCAAACTACCTGCCCTCCAGGACACCTACACCACCCGATGTTACAGGAAGGCCATAAAGATCATCAAGGACATCAACCACCCGAGCCACTGCCTGTTCACCCCGCTATCATCCAGAGGCGAGGTCAGTGCAGGTGCATCAAAGCTGGGCGAGAGACTGAAAAACAGCTTCTATCCCAAAGCCATCAGACTGTTAAACAGCCACCACTAACATTGAGTGGCTGCTGCCAACACACTGACATTGACACTGACCCAACTCCAGCCACTTTAATAATGGGAATTGATGGGAAATGATGTAAATATATCACTAGCCACTTTAAACAATGCTACCTTATATAATGTTAATTACCCTACATTATTCAACTCATATGCATACGTATATACTGTACTCTATATCATCGACTGCATCCTTATGTAATACATGTATCACTAGCCACTTTAACTATGCCACTTTGTTTACTTTGTCTACATACTCATCTCATATGTATATACTGGATACCATCTACTGTATGCTGCCCTGGTACATATTCTTTATCCCCTTACACTGTGTATAAGACAGTAGTTTTGGAATTGTTAGTTAGATTACTTGTTGGTTATTACATTTCGCTCCACATTAACATCTGCTGACAAATAAAATTTGATTTGATTTGATTTGAAATGGGTCCACAGACGATGCAATCTCAACCACCACACTGCCCTAACCCATCTGGACAGAGGAATACCTATGTGAGAATGCTGTACATCTCACAGCTCGGGCCCCACCATGGTGCCCATGGTGCCCTCAATCTCGTCATCAAGCTCGAGACCCTGGGTCTCGACCCCACACCTGTGTAACTGGGTACTGGACTTCCTGACGGGCCGCCCCAGGTGATGAGGGTAGGAAACAACATCTCCACCCTGCTGATCCTCAACACTGGGGCCCCACAAGGGTGCGTTCTGAGCCCTCTCCTGTACTCCCTGTTCACCCACGACTGCGTGGCCACGCACGCCTCCAACTCAATCATCAAGTTTGCGGACGACACAACAGTGGTAGGCTTGATTACCAACAACGACGAGACGGCCTACAGGGAGGAGGTGAGGGCCCTCGGAGTGTGGTGTCAGGAAAATAACCTCACACTCAACGTCAACAAAACTAAGGAGATGATTGTGAACTTCAGGAAACAGCAGAGGGAACACCCCCCTATCCACATCGATGGAACAGTAGTGGAGAGGGTAGTAAGTTTTAAGTTCCTCTGCGTACAAATCACAGACAAATTGAATTGGTCCACCCACACAGACAGCATCGTGAAGAAGGTGCAGCAGCGCCTCTTCAACCTCAGGAGGCTGAAGAAATTCGGCTTGTCAACAAAAGCACTCACAAACATCTACAGATGCACAATCGAGAGCATCCTGTCGGGCTGTATCACCGCCTGGTACGGCAACTGCTCCGCCCACAACCGTAAGGCTCTCCAGAGGGTAGTGAGGTCTGCACAACGCATCACCGGGGGCAAACTACCTGCCCTCCAGGACACCTACACCACCCGATGTCACAGGAAGGCCATAAAGATCATCAAGGACAACAACCACCCGAGCCACTGCCTGTTCACCCCGCTATCATCCAGAAGGCGAGGTCAGTACAGGTGCATCAAAGCTGGGACCGAGAGACTGAAAAACAGCTTCTATCTCAAGGCCATCATATACATATTCATCTCATATGTATACGTATATACTGTACTCTATATCATCTACTGCATCTTTATGTAATACATGTATCACTAGCCACTTTAACTATGCCACTTTGTTTACATACTCACCTCATATGTATATACTGCACTCAATACCATCTACTGTATCTTGCCTATGCCGCTCTGTACCATCACTCATTCATATATCTTTATGTACATATTCTTTATCCCCTTACACTTGTGTCTATAAGGTAGTAGTTTTGGAATTGTTAGCTAGATTACTTGTTGGTTATTACTGCATTGTCGGAACTAGAAGCACAAGCATTCCGCTACACTCGCATTAACATCTGCTAACCATGTGTATTTGATTTGATTTGATTTGATTACATTTTAGACCATGCTGTGCTTCAAACTTTGTGGCAACAGTTTGGGGAAGGCCCTTTCCTGTTTCAGCATGACAATGCCCCCATGCACAAAGTGATGTCCATACAGAAATGGTTGGTCGAGATCGGTGTGGAAGAACTTGACTGGTCTGCACAGAGACCTGACCTCAACCCCATCGAACACCTTTGGGCTGAATTGGAACGGCGACTGCGAGCCAGTCCTAATCGTCCAACATCAGTGCCCCACCTCACTAAAGCTCTTGTGGCTGAATGGAAGCAAGTCCCCGTAGCAGTGTTCCAACATCTAGTGGAAAGCCTTCCCAGAAGAGTGGAGGCTGTTATAGCAGGACCAACTCCATATCAATGCCCATGATTTTGGAATGAGATGTTCAACAAGCAGATGTTCACATACTTTTGGTTATGTAGTGTGTATATGCTATAATAAACAAGATATGTTGGTAGCCAGGCTAACAAAGTATATTGTTGTTGACCGTATATTTTATTGACGCTTTAAAGCTGTGTTTACGTTTCATTGCATTCATTAAATCCTAGGTTGTCGTTATTGTTTTTTTGCCAGTCGATGTATACTGAACAAAAATATAAATGCATCATGCAATTATTTCAAAGACTTTACTGAGTTACAGTTCATATAGGGAAATCAGTCGATTTAAATAAATACATGAATCCCTAATCTACAGATTTAACATTACTGGGCAGGGGAGTGCATAGGCCTAGCAGGGCATATGCCCACCCACTTGGAAGCCCAGCCAATCAGAATGAGTTTTTCCCCTCAAAGGGCTTTATTACAGACATAAATAATCATCACCACCCAGCTGTGTAATGATCATGCTGTTTAATCAGTTTGTTGATAGTTCTCACTCCTATTTTCATATAATTTTATACTTTCATCAGTAGACAGACACACGTGTTATATCAGTCAGGCCTAAACCGGGTATTTATAAACCTCAGATAATGTGTTCATGGTTTCTTGACTATTATTTCAGCTACAGACTGTAGTAGGAAGGAGTCAATGCAAAAGTAGTCACTAACGTTTGTCTAATTTTGTTTTTACAAAAGATGAATGAATAAAAAAATGTTGTCTGTCTATAGCTTTGCCTCTTGACGGAATACAACTTATTAACTGCTATACAAAGATTTACCACAAAAATGTTGTAAATATTTTTGTAAGGGATTCACTGATTATACAGACTAAGGTGGGTGGGACTCGTTATTACACTTCAGTTGTGGAAGAATGAGTTCAGAACACAGGCAAAGCCGGGAAAAGGACTGATGTGGTTTCTCTCACACATCTCTACCACAAGGTGGCATCGGAAGGAATTTGATTGACAATAAATTGCAACCCCATGCACGGTCTTGAAGAACATGTCCATATATATAATTGACCACATTATCACTTGAAATTTTCTTACAGGTGGTTTCATTAAATGCACATTATTAAGTTGCAATATTCAACATGAATATGCACCTTGTATGTTCATTTTTTTTAATGAACAAATACAAAGAACTGCATCTAATGTCAGATTTCTTTGTCAGATTTTGCAATCAAAGTCTAAATCATTCTTTTATGGTCCTGTAAAATATATTTATTAAGCAGAGCACTAATGATGATGATCTCCCTTTGCACCAAGGCAAGCCAAACCGCAAAAAGAATACTGTTTTGTTGCAGGTTAAGAGAATTTAAGCAGCAGGTTATGAGACGGAGGTTGTGGTTGGTGTTAGGGTTAGCGAAAATGCTCTCCTAACCTGCTACGAAAATCACTTTGTATCGAAGTGAGAGATTGCGCCTCCGGTCCTCCCACAACCGAGGTGAAAGTTCAGCAGTGCGCCTTGTAAAATGGCGGCTGAATTGACCAGAGAGTGGAGCGATGAGCAGCTCAAAAGTGATGATCTATCCAAAAAAGACGTTATTAAGTTCATTCAGGACAATGCGGCCCACTCGGTATGTTTTATGTTTGATCAATGCATGCATTGATTTAACAGCGCTATCTAAAACGCCATTGCTCACTTTTAGTGCGCACGCATGGTGATATCAGTTACCTCCGCATTGGTGCACCACTGCCTATTTAGCTTGATGCTAGCTTGTTAGCCTAGCATGTAACAGTTCAAAATGGCATGCATGTTTAGTCCCATTCGTTCTGTATATCACCATGCTGTGTCAAGTTTTTTTTGATACGACTACTTTAACTTTGAATATATTCTTCGCCGTTGGGCCAACCGGTAGCAAATGCGTTGTTGCACCAGACCGTAAACAACAAGCTACGAATCAGAGATGGTGTATTGGGTTAGTCTGGCTAACACCTCAAATCAAGGTGTAGGCTAAACAGTAATATGCTTACGTATAGGCCTTCCCCAACAATGCAGAATATATTTTAAAAATAATTTATAATAATAATTGGAGGGAAAACAAGGAATAAATACACAATGAGCAGTGATAGCTTGGCTATATACATAGGGTATATGTAGGTAGGTACAGACTCCTTTACTTTTTCCACATTTTGTTAAGTTACAGCCTTATTGTAAAATGTATTAAATATATTTTTCCTCCTCAATCTACGCACAATACCCCATAGCAATAAAGAGAAAACAGGTTTTTAGATTTTTTTTTTTTTTTAACCTATTTAAATAAGTATTCAAGACCCTTTGCTATGAGACTCGAAATTGACCTCCAGTGTATTCTGTTTCTACAACTTGATTGGAGTCCACCTGTGGTCAATTCAATTTATTGGACATGATTTAGAAAGGCACTGTCTATATAAGGTCCCACAGTTGACAGTGTATGTCAGAGCGAAAACCAAGCCATGAGGTAGAAGGAATTGTCCGTAGAGCTCTGAGACAGGATTGTGTGGAGGCACAGATCTGGGGAAGCTTACCAAAAAATGTATGCGGCATTGAAGGTCCCCAAGAACTCAGTGACCTCTATCATTCTTAAATGGAAGAAGTCTGGAACCACCAATACTCTTCCTGGAAGACTAGTCCGAATGGAGGGAAAGATGAACAGAGTGTTACACCGAGGCCTGTACTCTGGAGCGGGATCGATTTGGAGGTGGAGGGTCCGTCATGGTCTGGGGCGGTGTGTCACAACATCATGAACTGAGCTTGATGTCATTGCAGGCAATCTCAATGCTGTGCGTTACAGGGAAGACATCCTCCTCCCTCATGTGGTACCCTTTCTGCAGGCTCATCCTGACATGACCCTCCAGCATGACAATGCCACCAGCCATACTTCTCGTTCTGTGTGTGATTTCCTGCAAGACAGGAATGTCAGTGTTCTGCCATGGCCATCAAAGAGCCCAGATCTCAATCCCATTGAGCACGTCTGGGACTTGTTGGATCGGAGGGTGAGGGCTAGGGCCATTCCCCCCAGAAATGTCTGGGAACATGCAGGTGCCTTGGTGGAAGAGTGGGGTAACATCTCACAGCAAGAACTGGTAAATCTGGTGCAGTCCATAAGGAGGAGATGTACTGCAGTACTTCATGCAGCTGGTGGCCACACCAGATACTGACTGTTACTCTTGATTTTGACCCCCCCTTTGTTCAGGGACACATCATTACATTTCTGTTAGTCACATGTCTGTGGAACTTGTTCAGTTTATGTCTCAGTTGTTGAATTTTATGTTCATACAAATATTTACACAAGTTAATAAGTTTGCTGAAAATAAACGCAGTTGACGGTGAGAGGACGTTTATTTTTTTGCTAAGTTTATTTATCTTTGCAAAAATGTATAGAGACCTGTTTCTGCTTTGTCATTTTGGGGTATTGTGTGTAGATTGGAAAGAGAAAAAAATACAAATTAATACATTTTAGAATAAGGCTGTAACATAATGTAGCAAAATGTGGAAAAAGTCTGAATGCTCTGTAGATATGTACATATAGGTAGGGTTAAAGTGACTAGGAAACAGGATAGATAATAGACAATAGCAGCAGTGTATATGTCGGTGTGAGTGTGGTGGTAGAGTCAAGAGTTACTGCAAAAAGGGCCAATGTTGATAGTAAGGGTAGCTGTTTGCTTGGGGGTAGAAGCTGTTCATGAGCCTTTTGGTCCCAGACTTAGCCCTACGGTACCGTTTGCCGTACGGTAGCACAGCAAACAGTTTATGACTTGTGTCTTTGACCATTACACCGCCTGGTATAGAGTTCCTGGATGGCAGGTAGTTCGACCCCTCTGTAGCGCGTACTACTTAGTGCAAGGACGCTGTCGGTGTGTTCAAAGTGTTAGTCCTCTGTCTTCCGTCTGTTTTGCATAAACGTGCTGTAATATGTCTGGGAACCCAAACCTTAAAAGTTTTTAGTAATTTCATGTTTGAACTTTTTAGTTTTGAAGAAAATTAAAAAATATTGCACTGATATGAAAAATATTTTCCTTATGTTTCCAAAAACGTACTACAAGCTATGCGTGTTTAAGTGCAGTCGGGGCTCTTAACTTCCCTGTCCAGAAGATACCTTCATTAATAGACACAAAAAGTAGTTAGTCTATGAATGGGCTCGCTAACACCTAAATCGACGTCAATGTGTCCCATGAGTCAGGCTTGTTTTTTTGGTCGCCAATTTTGGGAAAGAATAATGCCAGAGCATCAATTTGCACCAAAGGGTTGACTGTTACTTTCATGCCACAACTACCCTCTTTGACATTACTTTTGTTTTCCAGTTTCTTGCCGAGCACAAGCTGATGGGAAATATCAAGAATGTTGCAAAAACGGCAAAGAAAGAGCAACTGATTATTGCCTACAACGACTTGTTCGAGAGCAAGGTAGGTGGGTGGACAAGATGGCTGGAGTGATGCATATTTTAGAAGCATGTGGCTTGACATTATAAGATGTCCATTATGAATGACAACATTGTTTTTTGTTTGTCTGTGCAACTACCAGAGGTTTTTAGGGTCGGAACCCATTGAAGATGTGACGGAGCATGTGAAAAATGTGAAGATTGACGACAAGCCCAAAGAAGTCGTGGAAGTCGCGGACGAGGTAAACGACCCAATGTTTGAAAAGCTTTTCCCGCTGAAATAAGCATCGGGGTAAAAGTGTGACATTTTGTATTTAAGTTGGAACAAATCTCGGAAGTTACTGCAATCTCCACTGGCGGTCGGAATTATTGTATTGTTAAAATGGTCACTTGTGTTATGCATTTCAATTCCCAGGGTCCTCCTAAGTTCTTCAAGTCTGTGCTGAAGAAAGGAGACAAGACTAACTTCCCTAAGAAGGGAGACAATGTGAGCTGTTGGTACACTGGCTCCCTGGAGGACGGCACAGTGTTTGACACCAACATCCCTGCAAGTAAGTGTTCTCTCTTACACACACATGCAGACGATCTCTGTCTCAAACACACATATTGTCACTGTCACATGCACTCCCTTCTCCTCAATTGCCTTTCTCTCATTGATGCCAATAGTGATTTTACTGTTTCCTCTGCCCTCCCCTCTCCAGCTGCCAGAAAGAAGAAACAGAGCAAGCCACTGAGCTTCAAAGTTGGCCTGGGCCGGGTCATCAGAGGGGTAAGAGAGGGGAGATTGATGTTATATTTCGGGCTTCTGAGTGACGCAGCGGTCTAAGGCACTGCATCTCAGTGGTTTCAAATCCAGGCTGTATCACATCCGACCGTGATTGGGAGTGCCATAGGGCGGCGCACAATTAACTGACTTGCCTAGTTAAAGGTTCAATCTGATATATATATATATGTATGTGCCTTATTGCAACCATTTCCCTTGTGAAAAATAGATTGCAACAGTTATCACTAAGTCTTATGATAAATGTTTTTCTCCCGCAGTGGGATGAAGGCATCCTAACGATGAGCAAAGGTGAGACGGCCAAACTGGAGATTGAACCAGAATGGGCCTACGGGAAGAAGGGACTTCCTGACTCAAAGTATCCTTTACATTGGAACATCATGGGAACTATGGGCTAATATTTAACTAGGAGATTAAAGTTGAGGCTTCACTTTCTGCTATGTTTTACACCACCAGTGATGGTCAGGACGATTGCAAATCCTCTGAGAGGAGTCTTCTCCTGTACGATGGCTCTATCGTAGCTTTGTCGATACTAATTGAATTTGAGCTGGATTTCTAACCACCAAGTCTTTTAAAGTGGAACTATAAAATGAATGTCTCCCTCTTCGAATCGATATGCAACTGTTTCCTGTGTGCTTCCCTTAACTCTCCCACCACCAGAATCCCACCCAACGCAAAGCTGATCTTCGAGGTCGAGCTGGTGGCTGTCGATTAACGGCAGAAACCAACTCCTGGGGGCAATTCTCTCCGTGGACGGGGAAAACGCGGTAGTCACCAGATGGCCATGCGCAAAAGGACAGAAGTGGCTTTCATTGTCAGAACTTTGAAGAACCTGTAATATATGGTCTTAATTTACATTTAAAGGTTTTAGTCTGGTTGTTTCAAGTCTTTTTCTGCTTAAGCCAAGTCCTTTATCATTGTCTTGGCATGTTTGGCATATTGTCTGAAGCAGGAACAGACGTGGGACCAGGTTAGGGTTATTTGTGCCTAGTTAGGTAGGTGCTTTACTTCTGCCCTTTCCAGCATGGCCAGATAGTGACGACTGGGCAACACTGTACAGGCGGGGCATCCTTTCTGACAAGTTACACACCGCAGAGGTTTTATTCCTGTTTTTTGTTTGTTTTTATTGCATGTATAATGTTCTTGTAAAGATTAAACCAATTTTGGAGACTAAATTGACATATGCATCTGAAATCTTGTTTTATTGTGCACCTTCAGTAAGTGTTTGAATGGTCAAGAAAACTGTGAATGGTTTGGAAGTAAGTTCCTGCACTTGAAATCAGACGTATGATCAAGTTTCAATGTCACATGCACAAGTACAGTGAGACGCATTTCTATTCACTGAACATTGTAAATATGTTCCTGGAACTGAATGACCCTGTATATAGTATGCTTGTTTTCTTGTTCCTCTTATTTCTAATTTAAATTTATTGATTAATGCATTGTTGGGTTTAGAGCTTGCAAGAAAGGCATTTCACTTGTGCATGTGACAACTTAACTTGACAGTGCCAATGGTATGTCATCAATGTCATACCTGTCATTTTTAACCTGAAGGTGGGCAGTTTCATGTAGTAGTAGCACACAATATATATATATTTTTTTAAACAGCACTGGTTGTGTTGACAAACGTTGTGCTTCGGCTCCTGCTGAACATGGCCTAGTTCTTTTTGGAAATGTATACTTGAAATACTATTTTTAGTATGAAGATTTATACTACACACGAAGTCTACCCTCAAGTCACTTTGGATAGCTGTCAGAACTATATATAACTCCTCTTGGACTATCACATGGTGTTGGTATTTCCAGTTTGATGTTCCTTAGTGTTCACATCAGAGGACTTGACATGGACCAACAGCGCCTCTACTTCCTAAGGCAGCTGAAGAAATTTGGCATGCCAACCAGTGTCCTCTCCAAATACCTCTGCGCCATCGAGAGCATCATGGCCTGGTAAGGGAATTGCTCCATCCACAACCGCAAGGCCCTCCAGCGGGTGGTGAAGACGGCCCAGGTTCCCACCCACTTGAAACGGTGCCCAAGGAAGTCCCGCAGCATCAAGGACCCCACATGAGCTGTTCAGCCCTTAGTGTTAGGCAGATGGTATCAGACCTCATGCTCTGATACCAACAGGCTCAGAAGGTCATTCTCCAAGCCATCAGTAATGCTACACAACTTAAAACACTTTCTCTGATACATGTAAATATTGTTACTACCTGTATTATACTTCTGAGCCATTTACTTTGCAACAATAAATCAAATGTATTAACATTGTCGATATAGAACCTGTAAGCATTTCGTTGGACCGGTGTATACTCCTCGAACTCAACTCTGGACCTTGAAGCCAGTTTCAGCTCTTACCCTATGGAGGTCCAGATTCCACAGGTTCTGTTCTACCTGAATTGCACCCGCCTGTTGTCTCAAGTCTAAATCAGTCCCGATTAGAGGGGAATAAACATTTTTTTAAATGCTGTGAAACTGGCTTCAAGGTCGAGTCGAGTTTGGTTATACACCATATGTAGCTTTTACAAACTAATAAAACATTACATTTCCAAATAAATCACTAGTAACTAGAACAGGAAAATTCACATTGACCTCCAAGCCAGTTCAACTGCTTATTTAAATGTTTTCCCTCTAATCAGGGACAGATTTAGATTTGGGACACGGTGGGTCCAATTATCATACAACAGCAAACCAGCAGTACTGCAGCCAGGCTCAATCACTTGTCCGAACAATCCTTTCTATTTCTGTATTATCAAGCAACCCTGTGTCAAAATGCATAATCACCCAAGATATTACACAAGTTGTTCTTTAGTCTAAGCCAAATTTTTATTCTGTACAGGAGGAAAACCTTTCAGTGGGTCAAAATGAAGGTGTGATCACAAGCATTCTCCTGGGGGACAGTGTTTTTAGGAGTTGGCGTTGGGGCCCTTCTTCTTGCCGAAGGTGGGCACAACATTGACGAAGCGCCTGTTGTACTGGATGCGGCGCTTGGCACGACCAGTCTTCTTTTTCTTCTTCTCCTGTTTGTCAACCTGAAGTGATAAGAAGAGAGAGTGCTACTATGGTCACTAATCTGCAGAAATACATTACATTTAGCAGACACTAATCCAGGAGCTGTGATGACTTTCAAACAACCAGACAATGTTACAACTGCCACAAGATCAACTACAAAATCATAGCCAACTAACAATCTAAATATTTATATTTTAAATGCAGAAAGTATCTGCTGACCTTGGGTGTCTGTCCCCTCACTTTACCGGCACGGGCCAGGGAGCCATGGACCTTTCCTGGTGGAGAGAGAAACCAAAGAGTGATTATTCCAAGTGAACATACAGCAATGGAACTAATGACAATAGAAATTCATAGTATCTATAAGTAAACTACTGATCTGGAACTGTATGTGCAGCAGGTGGTCTAGCGGTTACAGCATTGCACCAGTAACCAAAAGGTTGCCTTTTCAAATCTGAGTCAACAAGGTGAATAATCTATTGTTCTGCCCTTGAGCAAGACACCTAAGCCCCCACAATAGCTATCCAATGTGGTAGCCCCCCTGAACTTCCCAGATTCAGACAGGTTCTGTTACAAGCCGAAGTCAAGTTTCAGTTGGGCTGTTTGTGCAATTGACAATAAAAACAAGTATACCAGAAATCCTATTAATAAGTCAAAACAAGGTGTCCATTCTATTTCTTTCAACAATCCAATCCTCTTGTGTGATTACTTTCAAGGTGGGAAGGAAGCATTTTCAAAGTATTCAAAAATCAGGCCATATTTGATGCGCCATCATTTTGAGAACTGACCTCCTAGCAGTCTGCAGGCCACCTCCAGGGTGCAGTGCTCAGAGATGCCACATTCCACCAGAGAGGAAGCATCCTCCAGGGGGGAGCCGGCCAGCAACAACACCTGGTCCTCCACTAGGAGACCCTCCAGACTCTGGACATGGACCTGAAACCACACATAATGGTTTGATCCAGATAATTTACATACATGTAACAATCCAGACAAGAGCATGCAGAATACGATTGGTGGCTGTGGTATTGTAGACTCCAAACAGTACACCAGTTACCATTACACAATTAACATTTTCATTGATGTACCCTAGCTTGGCCTCACCTTGAGATCTCGGACAGTCTCCTGTCCTGTCACCTCAAGGGTGTGAGTGTTCTGGGCACGCAAGAAGAGCTGCATCTTGATGCTGTGGATAGGAAGAGATGGCCAGTTAGCTTCCAGTATGAAAACAGCAGGCAGGAAGTGGGGTGTCATCATTAGTCCACATGTGACTTGAATCCCCTCTAAAAAGCAATCATGACTGAGCTAGGCTTGAAGAGACAACTTAAGCAGACATTTACATTTAAGTCATTTAGCAGACGCTCTCAATATGTCAAACTATTTGTAGATATCTACAAATCAATAGATAGCCATTTAGGAACCAATAACTACAACTTTGCAGGAACGAGAGCAATGCTAGCTAGTTAAATAGCCAACTAGCTAGCATCGCAGTAAGGTTGAGGAATGATGAAGTTCACTGGCTAACGTTAGCTTAAGTTGTAGTTAAGACAGTTAGCCCGGCAATACGTTTTCAAATCAGCAACATGACAAATGTGAAAATAAGTTTGATTATACGACCATATGTATTATACTACACAATTATAGCTCGCTAGCTAAGCATCCATACGTGTTTGCTTAGCGACAGTTCCTTGATTAATGTTAGTTAGCGTAAGCTAGCCACGAGGCATGCGGTTTCGGAAAAAATATTAAAATTGCCAAATAAAGGCAATCCAAAAAAAATATTGTTCGTCGTGGATGGTAAAGTACTTACGACCAATATTCCGACCTGATATGTTGTCTCTAAAGTGTATAAAATTAAGCATTTCCTCTCATTTTGCACAGGCCTTACCTCGTTTGATGCTAGTCGTTCAACACTATGGTAAAAAAGGACTGAGGGAGCGTCGGCGGTGCGCATGTGTCAATGTGTGACGTCGACAAGAAGAGAACCATGGAGATCCTATTAAATTACTAGAGGAGTCATGTCACAAACCCTCAATTTTGCGTATTGCAGCGTGAATGTCAGCCATCTTGGTCAGGGAGAAATTCCAAACTGGTCTAGTTGGGAATGAATGACAGTAGAGAGAGGCATGCTTTTAATTATGAAGAAAAGTAAAAGGCATGTGATGTATCAGAAATGGTGTAATGGAATATTAGTCAACCTAAAATTACAGAGTTTATACGGGTCTTAAACAAATGTTCTGCATACGTAGCCTCTAAAATATAGCGAATAGACCATCAATTACTGGAAAGCTGTGAGTCCTATTATATGATACAATATCAGGACTTGCTGCATTTACAACTCATCTAAGTCCTATCATTACCTGATTTGAGCCAGTGTATGGTTGTGGATTGACTGCATTATTCAAATGGTATGTTGGCAGTTCATTTGAAAAAAAGCATGGAATCATTCCTCTAAAACTGTCTGGCTAGCATTTTCTAACAATGCAGATAAATTCTTCAAATTCATGTTTTAAACAATATCTTATCACAGCACTGGCAAACCATGGTTGATCAATATGGATGACCTTGGAACCATGATAAGGGACACGGTTCTTAGAATCCCTTCTTGTACTGCAATTCCTAATTTCTAAACTCGGCAAAAAGAGAAATGTCCTCTCACTGTCAACTGCATTTGTTTTCAGCAAACTTAACATGTGTAAATATTTGTATTTTACATAAAAATATTCAACAATGGAGACATAAACTGAACAGGTTCCACAGACATGTGACAAACAGAAATTGAATGTGTCCCTGAACAAAAGGGGGAGTCAAAATGAAAAGTAACAGAATCTGGTGTGGCCACCAGCTGCAATAGGGCTCTTCGCTGGCCATGGCAGAACACTGACATTCCTTTCTTGCAGGAAATCACACACAGAATGAGCAGTATGGCTGGTGGCATTGTCATGCTGGAGGGTCATGTCAGGATGAGCCTGCAGGTAGGGTACCACATGAGGGAGGAGGATGTCTTCCTCGTAACGCATAGCTTTGAGATTGCCTACAATGAGAACAAGCTCAGTCCGATGATGTGACACACCGCCACAGACCATGACGGACCCTCCATCTCCAAATTAAACCCGCTCCAGAGTACATGCCTCGGCGTAACGATCATTCCTTCAACGATAAACGCGAATCCGACCATCACCCCTGGTGAGACAAAACCGAGACTTGTCAGAGATGGACTTTTTGCCAGCCCTGTCTGGTCCAGAAACAGTGGGTTTTTGCCCATAGGCAACATTGTTGCTGGTGATTTCTGCTTTACAACAGGCCTACAAGCCCTTAGTCCAGCCTCTCTCAGCCTATTGCGGACTGTCTGAGCACTGATGGAGGGATTGTGCATTCCTGGTGTAACTCGGGCAGTTGTTGCCATCCTGTACCTGTCTCGCAGGTGTGATGTTCAGATGTACCGATCCTGTGCAGCTGTTACGTGGTCTACCACTGCGAAGACGATCAGCTGTCTGTCCTGTCTTCGACGTCTCACAATAGACATTGCAATTTATTTCCCTGGCCACATCTGCAGCCCTCATACCTCCTTGCAGCATGCCTAAGGCACGTTCACACAGATGAGCAGGGACCCTGGGCATCTTTCTTTGTGTTTTTCAGTCAGTAGAAAGGCCTCTCTAGGGTCCTAAGTTTTCATAACTGTGACCTTAATTGCCTACCGTCTGTAAACTGTTAGTGTCTGAACGACCGTTCCACAGGTGCATGTTCATTATTGTTTATGGTTCATTGAACCAGCATTAAACCCTTTACAATGAAGATGTGAAGTTATTTGCATTTCTACAAATTACCTTTGAAAGGCAGGGTCATGAAAAAGGGATGTTTCTTGTTTTTTTGCTGAATTTATGTAGTGCACTGGCTGAGGTCACTCCCATCCACAACATAAAAATCCAATTAGAACTGCTTGATTAAGACCATAAACTACATCAGCTTTGTAGTGGTGGGTTAGACTTGGGACAAAAGCCAGCATACGCCACATCCTACTGTACCACCCCATGACCATGGTTGATGTCTGCGGAGTATGACCCATGCTTTCATCTATAAAATGTGTACAAGGAGTAAGTACATGTCAATTACAGAAACTTATGATTTGGTAGGAAAAGGTAATTTGCTCTCCAATCTTAACGGTTACGCTGCAATTGCAGTGAAAATAATATTGTATAAAAATGGTTAATTCAGGGAACAAAACAAGAAATAGGAGAATGTCTTTATTATGAAATTAAGTCAAAAAAAATAAAACACAAAAAAAGAATCTTCATTCATTTCTGTTCTTGTCCTAGAAAAAAAAAACTTAATCTTAGGAAAGCAGAGAAGAGGCTGAGGGAGGACTCGGAGCACAGCAGGTATCACTACCTCCATACGAATCTATAATCTGTATCAAACATAACTAGTTTCCCCACACAGAGATATCGAAGAGGAACCAATCTAAAATTAAAAATATAATTTGGCGTAATTTTGACTGTGGGGGGAAAACAAATAATAATCTTGAAGTCCGCATTACCAACACATGCGTAAAGAACACAAAAAACAGCCAGTCAATGAATGAATGATGGTGAGATGGTGATTACAATGAATATGTCAAATGGCCAATGGAAACAAAAGGACATAAACAACAAATCAAAGAGGAGCTGAGCTGAGAAGTTGGGCTGGGTAGAAAGGATGCTTCCTCTTGAATTTCCTCCTTCAGAAGGATCTCTGTCCATCAGTCTTTGAAACATCATGTTGGTGGAGGGGGGTAGTACTGGTTATACTGCTGGGCATACTGGTTGTACTGTCCCCAGGAATGCTGGCCCCAGTTATTGTACTGTTGCTGTAGAAGGAAAGCCAGGAAAGACAGGGTTAGTTGGCATTCCTGTCAGCGTCACCAGATGATAGAGTTCAACCCTATCGTCCTCCCATTTAAAAATATTTTAAAAATCTAGTGAGAACCAAGTGTCATGGAACGCCTTTGTCAGGGATGGTATAAAATTTGCAATTTGTATTGCAAGGTGACGTGTATAACAATGTTTGACTCTGCTCTATCATAGGACTCACTTGGTACCAGTTGTAGTTGTAGGCAGAGTTGTCCCCCTGCATCATGTGCCCTGAGCCTGGGTGGTCGTCTGTACGCTGTCTCTTCGACTCGGGCTCCTGGGAGCTGCAGGGACACGAAGGAACAGGTTCATGTCAATCAAGAGCACCCAACTAATTCAATTCAGGTATGGCGATTCACAACCTGCTATGAAGCTTCCTACTGTGTTGTACTCAATGTCGTAAATGTTAAACAGTGAGAGAAGTGAACAAATTCAAATCTTACCCATTCTCTGCTTTCCTCTTTGTCGATTCATTTTCTTTCAGAAGCTTCTGGTGTTCATCGTATGCAGTCACTAACCTGTGAGGATGCAAAAAGAGTACATGGTTGAGATTAGGAGTGCAAGCATGCCATATGGATTCATTGTCATTAATTGACTAATCAGAACACTGGTCAGTGAAAATGTACTCATTGTTTGAGGGTGTAGGTACTGTAGGTGAACTGACTTATTGATGTCGCTGCCAAAGTCCTCGAGGAACTCGACCTTGCGCTGAGAGAAGGTGAGGCGGCAGTCGAGGGGCAGCGGGCTGCTCAGGGCGCGGTCGAAGCAGGCCAAGATTTCAGCCTCATTCTGCTGCACGTCCCCACTGTACTCCAGCTCTAGCAGGTTCAGGTACAGCTTAGGACTCGTCTGGAGAGACACACACACAGATTAATGAACTCAAATGGTTTCTCTAAACACATTTTCTCTGAATCAAACTCCCTTTGACACCATGTACTGTATCTCAATATCAAGATCCTGAAACAAGTGATTCCATTCATCGAGCACTGATCTTACCTGGTCCTTGTCTATGGTTTCCAGCAACACTTTGCGGGCCTTGGTGAGGCTCCTCTGCACCTTCAGCAGCTGCCGGGCCAGCTTCACGGCGTAGAATGACGTCTCGCTGGCGTTCTTCCCCGATGCCATCGCCTCGCTCAGCAGGGCCTCTGCCTCCTCCAGGTTGCCGTGGCGACGTTCCAGGCTGACCCGCCGCAGACGCACCATGGCCAGGCCCGGTACCACCTCTTCCAGAGACTTCAGGATGCCGCGCGCCTCCTCTATGTTCCCTGCAGGGAAACAAAACACAAAAACGGGGTTGAATGTTTCTTACTAGTCTGTATAGAGGGGCTACCAAGGCTTTTGAACTTCTATTACGTGATCGTCTCAGCCTCGTTAGTCGAATGCACTTGTCTGTAAATCACATCAGGTAAAGGTCTGACAAGTGAGGTGTGTGAATCGTGGGGCTGGCACAATAATCATATAACCAACAACTATGGACAACCACCATTAACCACAATTGTTTTGTCAGAATTGTCTTAATACATTCATTTTAATAGGGTGGGGATTCATTTTTATTTTCAAATAGACAGAGTTGACCGAATAATCTTCTTTTTTTTTTTTTTACAGTTGAAGTCAGAAGTTTACATACACCATAGCCCAATACATTTAAACTCAGTTTCCACAATTCCTGACATTTAATTATAGTAAAAATGCCCTGTCTTAGGATCACCACTTTATTTTAAGAATGTGAAATGTCAGAATAATAGTAGAGAGAATTATTTATTTCAGCTTTTATTTCCTTCATCACATTTCTAGTGGGTCAGAAGTTTACATACACTCAATTGGTATTTGGTAACATTGACTTTAAATTGTTTAACTTGGGTCAACGTTTTGGGTAGCCTTCCACAAGCTTCCCACAATAAGTTTGGTTAAATGGCCCATTCCTCCTGACAAAGCTGGTGTAACTGAGTCAGGTTTGTAAGCCTCCATGCTCTCACACACTTTCAGTTCTGCCCACACATTTTCCATAGGATTGTGGTCAGGGCTTTGTGATGGCCACTCCAATACTATGACTTTGTTGTCCTTAAGCCATTTTGCCACAAGTTTGTAAGTATGCTTGGGGTCATTGTTCATTTGGAAGACTCATTTGAGACCAAGCTTTAACTTCCTGACTGATGTCTTGAGCTTCAATATATCCACATAATTTTCCTCCCTCGTGATGCCATCTATTTTGTGAAGTGCACCAGTCCCTCCTGCAGCAAAGCACCCCCACAACATGATGCTGCCACCCCCGTGCTTCACAGTTGGGACTGTGTTCTTCGGCTTGCAAGCCTCCCCCTTTTTTCTCCAAACATAACGATGGTCATTATGGCTAAAGTTCTATTTTTGTTTCAACAGACCAGAAGACATTTCTCCAAAAAGTGTGATCTGTGACCCCATGTGCAGTTGTAAACCGTAGTCTGGCTTTTTTATGGCGGTTTTGGAGCAGTGGCTTCTTCCTTGCTGAGCAGTCTTTCAGGTTATGTCGATATAGGACTCGTTTTACTGTGGATATAGATACTTTTGTACCCGTTTCCTCCAGCATCTTCACAACGTCCTTTGCTGTTGTTCTGGAATTGATTTGTACTAAAGTACGTTCATCTCTAGGAGACAGAACGCGTCTCCTTCCTGAGAGGTATGACGGCTGCGTGGTCTTATGGTGTTTATACTTGCATATTAATGTTTGTACAGATGAACGTGGTACCTTCAGGCTTCTGGAAATTGCTCCCAAGGATGAACCAGACTTGAGGTCTACAATTTATTTTCTGAGATCTTGGCAGATTTCTTTTGATTTTGTCATGCTGTCAAGCAAAGAGGCACTGAGTTTGAAGGTAGGACTTGAAATACATCCACACCTTCAATTGACTCAAATTATGTCAATTAGCCTATCAGAAGCTTCTAAAGCCATGACATCATTTTCTGAAATTTTCCAAGCTATTTAAAGACAGTTAACTTAGTATATGTAAACCTCTGACCCACTGGAATTGTGATAGATTATTCATTGTGTCTGAAAACAATTGTTCGAAAAATGACTTGTGTCATGCACAAAGTAAATGTCCTAACAGACTTGCCAAAACTATAGTTAGTTATTAACAAGAAATGTGTGGAGTGGTTGAAAAATGAGTTAATGACTCCAAACTAAGTGTATGTAAACTTCCGACTTCAACTGTACAGGAAGAGGGTAAGGTTGGTACATGTTCTTTTACAAGCAAAAACGGCACAGTCGGGAGGAGATTCTCAAAAACATTTAATTTAGACGGGGGGGGGAGGGAGTTACCAAAGCTGTGTTGCATTCATTAAGTATGCATGTCTTATTTTTTTATTTTATTTTACCTTTATTTAACCAGGCAAGTCAGTTAAGAACATATTCTTATTTTCAATGACGGCCTGAGAACAGTGGGTGAACTGCCTGTTCAGGGGCAGAACGACAGATTTGTACCTTGTCAGCTCGGGGGTTTGAACTCGCAACCTTCCGGTTACTAGTCCAACGCTCTAACCACTAGGCTACGCTGCCGCCGTAGCCAATTTTCGGATGCATTATGGTACTTTACAAGCTCAAAACCATTTAACAAAATTGACCACCATGGTAATTTGCTTGACAATTAATCCTTACCCAAAACTCCATAACCATCACAGCTTTATGTGAATGTGATGTTAAGTGGGAACTACAAACACCACTCACCCTGCTGCTCCTCGAACGCGGCCCACAGCAGGTGAATGTTGGGCTTCTTGGATAGGTGGATGGTACACGCCTTCTTGTACACATGTCTCACTCCCTCAATGCTGTAGCTCTCTAGATATTTTGCGTACTTCAGTGTGAAGCAAGAGAAAGAGAGGGTTGGAGAAAGAGGGGAGGACGGGGTGGATGGAGAGCAGGAGGTGGAGAGAAGACGAGGAAGGGAAGGTGACAACAACATTTTAAAACACTTATTTCCAGTTTGCTCAACCAGTGAATTTCTTCATTGACAAGATCGTGTTTTTAGAAATGTTCTTTGTAAACCCATCAGCACCTTCATGGAACCAATAAGATAAGTTTCTGTAAGGTAGTGGGAGACGGAGAAGATGCAACGTAGTAGTTGGCAAATGCTGGAGTCAAATCTTGTGTGGCAAAGCTGGCCATCCCCTAATACAACAGATACAGTGGTTAACAGATCAACGTTACACGCAAAGAAGAGATGTTCAGGACGATTTACTGTTGTCAGGAAGTGATGCAATCGTTGATGGGGGAAGTGCGGGGGTCATTATTTTTGAGTTGGGGTTGAAGGTCAAAGGCTATGGTTGGGTTACCTTCATCCAGAAATCCTCGTAGAGAGCACAGGCGATGAGGCAGCGTTCGAACAAAACGACCACGCGTTCGGGAGTGCCATTCTCGATCTCAAATTCCAGATACTCCTTCCAGTTGCTGAGCTGGGTCTTCTCCAGTGCTTTAACGTGGAAGTAGGGCCGTTTTATCTGAGGGGAAAAGGGAAACACGGCATTCAAAATGGCAGCGGACCAAAGTGTACAACCATTTCAAAAGTAACGTTATTAACAATGGAAGGAAATTGAGGGATAGTTCACCCCAAAAATCAACATTTGTCAAATATTTTCATACCTCGTACTCCATCTATTGTGTAGACATCTGTAGGCCTCAATCCCAAATGAATGGGAAAGAGTGGCACCATCCAATTCCATCTCCACCCAGCTTGACAAAGCCCACTTTAGAGGTATGAAAACTTTGAGGTGAACTATTCCTTTTAACAATATGAAATACAATTGGATGATATTCTGATCATTAAAGACAGAAGTCAGTACTCACCCCCTCCTCAAAGGCCCAGCGCTTGCTGACCTCCTGCTCGTTTTGGTTGAACACCTCCTGACGCGACTCGATCACCTTGTGGCGCATGTTCTCAATCTCTGTCACTCTCTAAACATAACAAGACACTCAACTTTAAAACACAATCTCGTAACCATCTCATTCTCCACCGATGTGCAAACTGCATGTCCAGCTGCCAAGGTTATTTACATCACCCTGAGGCTGAAAGAGAGCCAGGGACAAGCAGGGGCTCTGCCTGTCGAAGGTGGCCTACCCAGGGAACGAGGCCCAACCCGGGGCATGATATGTACCATATCCACCCTGTCTGTAGGCCAGTCGTGGTGCTGGGGACTGGAGAGGACGAGGGGCCTCTCGACTAGGCCAGCCAGCCACGATTTGTCCACTCCAAATGCCTGACTGGATGATGCCCACGTACTCATTGGCTTGGCTGCTGACGGAAAGACACCTGCACAGATTTGTGTTTCACCCCATGGATGATGTCTCCATGGGTGATGATAAAGAGACAAGGGCCTCCTTCCTAACTCTCTGGTATGTTGTGGTACATCAACCCCCCCTGAAGGTGAGGCAACAGAGTCATACCTTAGCAGGATCTGGGAGGTCCTCGGTGCCGGCTGGGAGTCCCTCAGGCTCTGCGGGTATTGCTTCCTCTCCATCCTCATTGACTGTGACTGCATTGGCTTTGGCTAGCTCCACCCTGAGCTGGACAAACTCCTCCTCTGACAGGAAGTGTTTGGGGTTGTTGTTCTGCACATGCTCTTTGAACCTGAAGAATGACAATCAGTACATCACTAAGAGAACAAAAAGTACTACCAGAAAATAGTGCCCCTGAAAGTAAGTGTGGCTGACAAGGTTAGAACTAATGTCTGTGTTTGATTTCTATGAGCTACCCACTACCTGAGATGTTGACCATAACCCTCATGGACGGTTTATCAAAACCCATTATGAATGAGCTGACCAGTCATACCTCTGGAGGTGCTGTGAGTAGAGCTGGGTGGGTATGCCCAGGATACGATCGTAGATGGCCGTGACGTTGGCCAATCTCTCCTGCTCCGTCTCCCAGTTGATGTAGGCCTCCCACAGACGGTCAGAGCGGAAGTCTGTCCCTGCTGCCAACACAGCATGCTCATACGCACTGTAGGATAGGACACAGACGACATGATTTTGGGTAGGTTACTTTCTAAATGTAATCCGTTAGTTACCTGTCCACATTTATCAGTAATGTAACTGTTGGGTTACCCAAGCTAAGTAACGTAATATGATTGCTGTCCCTTTAAAAAGGCATTAGAAGAAGACAAAAAGGATCCATGCCTGTCACCATAGTGGTCTTTGACTTGTGGTCAGGCGGAACAAAATTAAACTTGCACTTTTTTTCAATGCTGAATTGAAGATCGTTGAGAAAACAAAAAGTTGTCAATAAAAAAAATTCTGCAAACATATTTTCTGAATATTAATAATATTATTCAAAAGCATCTGATTAGTTATTTCTTGGAAAACAAATTACTCACAAACCCTGTTAACAATACACTATGACCTGTAAAACACTTGGTTTTGGAAGTGTCACAAGGTTCTCACACACAGGTGTGTTTTGTAAAAAAATATATTTTTATATTTTACCCCCCTTTTGTCCTCAATTTTTGTAGTATCCAATTATTAGTAGTTACTCTCGTCTCAACTCCTGTACGGGCTCGAAGGTCGAAAGTCATGCGTCCTCCAAAACACAACCAAAACCAAGCCGCGCTGCTTCTTAACACAGCGCGCATCCAACCCGGAAGCCAGCCGCACCAATGTGTCGGGGGAACCACCTGGCGACCTTGGTTAGCGTGCACTGCGCCCGGCCCGCCATAGGAGTCGCTGGTGCGCGATGAGACAAGGATATCCCTACCGGCCAAACCCTCCCTAACCCGGACAACGCTAGGCCAATTGTGCGTCGCCCCACGGACCTCCCAGTCGCAGGCGGCTGCGACAGAGCCTGGGCGCGAACCCAGAGTCTCTGGTGGCACAGCTAGCGCTGCGATGCAGTGCCCTAGACCACTGCGCCACCCGGGAGGCCCCCGGCGTTTCACTTTTCAGTGAGGACAAAGCTCTTCACTCACGCTCTAATGCGTGACGGTGTCTCTGGGTCTTCAGGGTCAGCGTTGTCCTTGATGAAGGACAGGTAGTGGAGCCACAGGTCCACACTCAGGGGGATGGCATGCACACCCCGCCGGTACACCTGGGGATAGGAGGCAAAAACAACATTGGAGAATGAGACAACCAGTGTGAAAATTACTGAATGAATGACTGTCACAGTAAGGACCCAAACAGTAGACAGCACAAAGCTCCAGCCCCTAACCCTGTCAAGCCCTTTCAGATCAGGACAGAGGATAGGAGGAGAAGATGTCCATTTACACAATTAAACACCACTACATGAGCCCAGCCACAAAGAGACTTACCTCCTCTGCCACCTGTGCATTGCCATGTTTCTTCTCAGTGTCAGCTAACTTCTTCCAGTAGCCGTAGCAGTAGGGGTAGCGCAAGAAAAACGCATCAAACGCCTTCCTCACCACACCAAGATGATTCTGAGGCGGCAAAAAAATTATATTTCCAACTTGCTTCCTGACAGAAAAACCTCAATGTTTACATGAAGTATTCAATACAGCATATAAAACCTAGTCACAATACAAGCAAGGGTCAACATAAAAATTTCAGGACTTTTCCACACTCACCTCTTGCTCCACATACTGCAGTAGGTAGACCCAACCATTGAAGTCTTCAGGGTTTTCCTCACACCCTTTAGCCAACTTCTCATACTCAGAAGGGATAAGGGGCTCTGTAGGGACAGCTGGTTCCTCAACAGGTTCCACCTGCTCTGCCTCTTTGGATTCTTCAAGTTCCATGTTAGCTGGGCTACTATCTTCTGCAACCATTGGTGGCTGGGCTTGGACTGGATCTTGTTGCTGTTCTCCAGTGTCGGACAACTTCTCGCTCTGTATCAAAGGCTCTGTGGCTGTGTTGTTGTGTCCATCCTGACTCTCGTCTGACGATGCCTCCATTTGGTTCTGTTGTTCTGCCCGTGGAGAACGAGACTGCTCATCTGAATCCTCATGCTCCCGACGCTCCTCTTGGAAGAGTTCAGCGCTCGCTAGCTGGAAGTGCTGCACCGCCTGTTCAACAGATCCTAGATCAGACTGCTGGACCTGGTGCTGCTCTATTACCTCTGGCGACGACTGATCTGACTCTGAGTCCGAGTCGTGGATAACCGTGGTGAGGTTATGGGGATCCTGGTCAAGGGGGAAGAAAATTATTACCAACAAGCAACTAAGAAAATAGGCAAGGGACTGCCTCATGTTTGAGAGAGCACCACTGTTGAAAGATGAAAGTGTTGGTGTTTAGACCTACTAGTAATGCAGGCAGACAAAATAGCATTTGCAATGTTGTTGTACAGAATAATAACAAAAGGGATACATTGGCCTTGTCATTACAACTACGTCCAGGGCAAAAGAGGTCAAACCCCAAACCCCAATTTCCCACACTGACCTGATCCATGGTCCATTCAGCAGCATGCGTGAGGACAGGCAGGTCAGGGAGGAAGTCCTCTCCGTTGCCATCCATGGCTGGGGACTCCACACTCTCAGGGCTGTCTGTGTCCAACATCCCCGTCATGGGCTCGTCTGAGAGGTGCAGGTCTGGGGAGAGGAAAACATATTACACGTCAATATCACAAGATCGAGAAGGGACAGTAATTATTAGTTAGTATTACAGAAAATTGATTGATTGATGTGGAATCACGTATGACTGGGTGATATGGCTGGTCCCATGTTTCATGAAATCCCAGAAAATGTCCGTACTAGGAGTTTGAACATTAAAACAAAGTTGGGGATCTATAACGTTAATATAAACCCCTAACTAAAAAAACGGCATCTTCCCCCACTGCACTTAATTAAAATCACAGTTCAGTTACACACCAAAAATATATATTTTTTACGTGTTATAGCAGATAGACTATGAAGGCCTGTGGAGATTGTAATTCAAAAACAGAGGAAGAGGCAAACTTCAGACTCCTTGGTGAATTTGCAAAGCATGCAAGACAAGATATTGCGAGATGCAGATTATCAAAACATGAGCACGCTTCTTCTTCTGCCTCTCTCAATCCCTCCGTCACACTGGCTTGCCTGCGCTGTCTCTTCACTAATGATGCAAGTGTGTGTTCAAGCAGTGTAGCCTGCTCAGTTTTTGCGGCATGAAATCAGCGGGCTACCGGTAGCATGTATCGATTACGCTTTTCAGGCGTAATGGAATGTGGCCCCATGAAAGTGCCTCGGCTGCATCATATGTGTCTGTTAGGGTAGGCTACCCTACGGTTTTATTGTTTTATGCCAGCACAAAACCTTTTCTGGTGATATGAACAGACATTTTACTTGTCTGTAAAGGAACGCCACTTCTGAAGCCGGACTAAAGTCCATCACAAGGCAACCAGAACTGTCAACCAAATAAATCGAGCTGCTTCGTGCAGCCTGCACGCAGACCACTCTTTCCATTAAAAAGTACTGTTTGTAAAATACCAAGACATTTAGAAGAAATACAACATAAAAATAAAATAGTATTAAAACACAACAGCAGCATATCAATCAGCAACCTTTGTTGAAAAGGAAAAAAACAGAACATTTTAAGCCAGAGCAGATTTCTACCATCTTAAAAAAATACAAAGATTTTTTTTTATAACTAACCCAAGAATGACCACAGCCTGTCTTTTCCAACGGGAACAAAATCAGTGGGCAGAACAAGGAAGGAGGTTGGAGATTCAACTGGCGCGTTCTAGCATGCATTTGCATATTTCCGTTAGGGAACACCTTCTCTGAAGTGTGCAATAACTTCTTATGGCTGCAGGGGCAGTATTGAGTAGCTTGGATAAAAGGTGCCCAGAGCTCCTCAGTCCCAGTTGCTAATATATGATGACTAGATGTCAACCATCTTTAGAAACTTGATTGAGGATTCTACTGTTAAGTGGGACCGAAAGAGAGGAATGAGTAAGAGGTCTGCCAGCAGTCACGTGCTGGTCATGTGCATTTCACATGAGCGGTAACTGCGTTCCTTTGCTTTTCTAAAAACAAAGGAATTCTCCGGTTGGAATATTATTGAAGTTATGTTAAAAACATCCTAAAGATTGATCCCATACATCGTTTGACATGTTTCTACGGACAGTAACGGAACTTTGACATTTCGTCTGCAACTTGGTAACGCGCTTCATGGCTTTGGATTTGTTTAACAAACGTGCTAACACAAGTAGCTCTTTGGACAAAAATTGACATTATCGAACAAAACAAGCATTTATTGTGGAACCGATTCCTGGGAGTGCATTCTGATGAAGATCATCAAAAGTAAGTGAATATTTATAATGCTATTTATGGAATACTTTTGACTACCCAACATGGCGGATATTTCTCTGGCTGGTTTGGGCTCTGAGCGCCGTTCTCAGATGATGCTTTTTACGTAAAGTTTTTTTTAAATCTGACACAGCGGTTGCATTAAGGAGAAGTGTATCTAAAGTTCCATGCATAACACTTTAATCTATCAACATTTATAATGAGCACTTCTGTGAATTCATGTGGCTCTCTGCAATATCACTGCATGTTTTAGAACTACTGAACGTCACACGCCAATGTAAAATAAGATTGTTGGATATAAATATGAACTTTACTGAACAAAACATACATTATTGTGTAACATGAAGTCCTATGAGTGTCAGCTGATGAAGATCAAAGGTTAATGATTCATTTTCTCCATTTCTGCTTTTTGTGACTCCTCTCTTTGGCTGGAAAAATGGCTGGGTTTTTCTGTGAGTTGGTGGTGACCTAACAATCGTTTGTGGAGCTTTCGCTGTAAAGCATTTTTGAAATCAGACACTGTGGCTGGATTAACAAGAATGTAGCATTAAAATGGTGCCTAATACTTGTATGTTTGGGAAATTTGATTTCTGAGATTTCTGGTCGATTTGTATTTGGCGCCCTGCAATTTAATTGGCGAGGGGTTCCTCTAGCAGAACCTAGACAGGTTAATACAATAAAAGGTCAATACACTGCATTTCAAACAGGCAGGAATAATGTAACTAATTCAGGGCTTGTAAAATTATACCTTGGCTTAATATAGTCTTTCCACAACCATAAGACTCACTAATATTGTAATTATTTTAACAAAATAAATTAGATCTGCAATAATCACTGATCTGGCTTTAAAGTCTATGAAAACGCCATTTTTGTTACAGATTTAACCAGAACCATGCACAGCCACTAATGATGACCAACTTCTTGTAGCAGGCATTATAGAAAATGAACACAGGTCCCATAAACACTCAAGTGAGTAACCAGCTAAACTTTATATTTAAAGTCTAGCCAACTTGGATCTACTTGCTTGCCAACAAGGTAGAGTAGTTAAACTTACGAATACACCTGTCCATCACTAACAACTTAGCCTGTTCACTTTGTTTAGACACTGAAAGTGGCCTATCTGTATAAAAATGTTCTCAGAATGAGAACGAGTTGCCAATGTCTTATATAAATGAATCTTATGCTCATTGCACATTTATAAAACACAGACAAGACATCTAGCACATAAGTATGTGGCTAAAATGCTTCTAGCAGTACGTTGTGAGACAAACTGAGCATACACTTTCCACAACCATGTTCTCTGTTCTACATTTTGGGAGTTGAGACCAAAAAAAGGTATCGTTAGAAAGGATTCTCAACTATTACAGTAAAATAATGTCCAAGTGTTTCGGAGTCCATATGCCCAATTCTGTTGGACCAAAACTCAAATGCAAATAGCGTGTTTAAACTGTTCATTGTCAGAGAGGAAGAAGTTATCTTTTGTCGTTGTGTGTGGCAGGGGCTTGGTGTCTGTGTAAAGGTGCCAACAGCACAGAAGGAGCGAAGGAGACAAAAATGATTAAGACGGGAAAATGAAAACCTTGATACTTGCAAAAACTCTCTAACACATGAAGTTTAGTTAATACGATATGATCACCCAGCACTTGGAGTAAGAAGTGGATCCAGACAGTGCTGACATAAAAAGCAACGCCAAAGATCACATTGACATGACTGGATTATGGGTAGCCTCCTTTAGAATCTAAGAGTGAAATACTAACATGTAGGCCCAGCATCCCTGAACAGTCCATTACAAGTAAGAATGCTGAACAAACTTAATTCCAACTTTACTTGTTGTCCTCTGATTTCAGCAACATAGAGGTAATATGGTACAAAATATCTACAGGGAAGTGTTATCAACATGACTTTCAGTACACTGATCTGTATATAGGTTTGTATTTCCGTTTAAAAAAATTTAATACAAATGAAATTCGCACTTATACAAGCACCTGCACAATATGGAGTCTAACCAAACCACAGACAGGAACGCCAAATCTTCCAGCTGACTGCGAGGAAACATGCTTCAGTCCCCTACATTTGTCTATTGTATACATAAATTGTGCATCACGTGCAATGCCTCAAGAGATTGAAAATACAAGCTACAGAACCTTCAATGCAGTCGGAAAGTATTCAGATCCCTTCACTTTTCACATCCTTATTCTAAAATGGATTAAATAGCCCCCCCCCCAAATCTACACACAATACAAAAAAACAGATTATAAATGTTGGCATTTTTTAAAACTGAAGTTACATTTACATAAGTATTCAGATCCTTTAATCAGTACTTTGTTGAAGCACCGTTGTCAGCGATTACAGGCTTGAATCTTCTTGGGTATGACGCTACAATCTCGGCACCACTGTATTTAGGGAGTTTCTCTCATTCTTCTCTGCAGATCCTCTCAAGCTCTGTCAGGTTGGATGAGGAGCGTCGCTGCACAGCTACTTTCAGGTTTCTTCAGAGATGTTCGATCAGGTTCAAGTGCAGGCTCTGGCTGGGCCACTCAAGGACATTCAGAGACTTGTCCCGAAGCCACTCCTGTGTTGGCTTGGCTGTGTGCTTAAGGTCGTTGTCCTGTTGGAAGGTGAACCTTCACCCCACTCTGTTCCTCTATCCACGACTCGTCTCCTAGCCCCTGCTGCTGAAAAGCATCCCCACAGCATGATGCTGCCACCACCATGCTTCACCTTAGGGATGGTGCCAGGTTTCCTCCAAACGTGACAGTTGGCATTCAGGCCTAAGGATCTTGTTTCTCACGGTCAGAGTCTTTAGGCAAACTCAAAGCGGGCTGTCATGTGCAGCCTCCTTTTACCGAGGAATGGCTTCCAACTGGCCCCTCTACCATAAAGGCCTGATTGGTGGAGTGCTGCAGAGATGGTTGTCCTTCTGGAAAATGCTCCCATCACCAGAGGAACTTTGGAGCGCGGTCAGAGTGACCATCAGGGTTTTTTATCAAGGCCCGACTCCCCCAATTGCTCGGTTTGACTGGGCGGCCAGCTCTAAGAAGAGTCTTGCTGGTTCCAAACTTCTTCCATTTGACAATGATGAAAGCAACTGTACTCGAAGACATTCAATGCTGCAGAACATTTTTGGTACCCTTCCGCAGATCTGTGTCTTGACTAAATCCTGTCTTGAAGCTCTACAGATAATGCCTTTGAACTCATGGCTTGGTTTTTGCTCTGACATGCACCGTCAACTGTGGGACCTTATATTGACAGTTGAGTGCCTATCCAAATCATGTCCAATCAATTAAATGAACCACAGGTGAACTTCAGTCAAGTTGTAGAAACATCTCATGGATGATCAATGGAAACAGGATTCACCTGAGCACAATTTCGAGTCTCATAGCAAAGGGTCTGAAATAAAGGTGTTTTTTTTGTTGCTAAAATTACCCAAAACCTACTTTCGCATTACGGGGTATTGTGTGTATAATGAGAAAACAAATTTGAGAATAACACTGTAAAATCTGGAAAAGGTGAAGGGGTCTGAACACTTCTCGAATGCACAGTAACGCAAAAAAGTTGGGAAAACAACATCTCCACGTCCTACCATCAAAAAGGACCAAGAGCATGTACAACCGGTTACAACATTCTGGCCTGTAAAGACTATTGCGTCTTTATGTTACCGTGGAGAAACCACGGTAACAATTTGATGTTTAGGCAGGGTTATAGGTTCCTATTTTGTTACTCGTTTTCAGTTTACACACACACACATACATATATATATACATATACATACATATATATATATATATATATATATATATATATATATATCTCTGTAAGAAAATACATTTCATACATACTCCAGATTAGTAACCTGAACCATTCAAGTCACGCTCAACTTTATTCAAGTAGTTGTAAACCAAATAATCCCCACCGACCGCAGCTCCTGACTTCTTCAGTCACATAGACTTGTGCAAGCATGCGTACTTCCGTGTTAAGGAACATAGCTAGCATGTTAGCTAGCACAGGCGCGCTTGATGGCGTATAGTAACGTCAGCTATCATATCTAACTAAATATTTTACTTGCTCAATCAACAACAACCAAAATATCTAACTATCTAGTTAGCCCACTTGTAATGATAGCTAGCCAGACCCCCCCCCCATTGAAGCACGACGCGGTAAACACAACAGTGAAGTTGGCTTAGTAACCTAACTAACCGTAGCTAGTTAATTCAAACGGATCTAAATACCTACTTTACCCACTGACTGTATATCCTCGAAAATAAGACAAAAGTTCACATATGCTGTGTGTCATTGTAATGATAGTAGGGAAAGGCGACCGTTTAATTTTAATCCAATAATTGGCTGAAAGTCTTAAACAGTACCACAGCGTAGTGATGTCTTCAACCCTGCCTCGGTTTGGGCCTAACGACGTTAGCTGCTAGCTAGCCAGACCGCACACGTCCACCACCATCTTCACATTACAGTAAGCGGAGTGTTAACAAGTTCAGGGAAAAACATGTATAAATATTTTTTTCCAACTTACCAGTATCTTCCATGAAATTCAGTTTAGACAAATGTGTATTTCTGTTACTTTAAACGTATCTAACCAACAACATGTAGCCGCGTTTCTACTCTCATTCTCCAGCGACAACTTTGAGGAGGCTTCGGAAGGGCAGACAGAATGTGCGCATGCGTAACGTTCTCAATAGTTACCACAAACACAAAGTCAAAATGGCTATATCGTAAATATTTGCTTTTGGTTTAAGGTTTCGGTCAGGTATAAGGTTAGCAGTGTATTTCATGTTATGTTTAAAATCTGATTTTAAGAAGATTCATTGTAGAAAGAGGCGGAGTTTAGCCATAATGTATTTGTGGCTGTAGTAACTAGTGACGACCCATGCGTATTGTAAGGGGGTGGATCCACTAAAATAATGGCTGTGTTCGAGAGGATCAAAACCGTAATGTATTCATGGCTAAATTGTGACTGACTGATCTACATAAAATAAAGAGTAGTTAGTTATACATGCATGATACAGTGTTCTTTGTTGAGTAGTCAGTCGGCTCCAATGTCGAACAAGCCCAAAGTAACCAAGAATGTTTACACTGTATATCTGTCGACTTGTGTTTGTCTGGCTACTTCGTAATGAATCCAACAAACGTAGCCAGTAGAGGCTGCAGTCACGGTTATGCAAAATGGTGAATAAGAATAAGATAATAATATACCTATTTGTCATTGGATTTGTTGCCACTATTTTACATGATTTAAAAAACAAACATTAATTTATCATTGAACTGTAGAAGAATTGGAATAGGAGCATAGATTTGACTAAGGTCTAGATTCGAAATAATAGAAGAAATCCAATTTAGGCGAGCGAGTGTATTCACTGACATTTAACCTCTCCCTGACCTACATGTTTCAAGCAGACCACCATAGTCCCTGTTCCCAAGAAAGCGAAGGTAACCTGCCTATGTGACTACCACCCCGTAGCACTCACGTCAGTAAACATGAAGTGCTTTGAAAGGCTGGTCATGTCTCACATCAACACCATCATCCCGGAAAACCTAGACCCACACCAATTTGCATACCGCCCCAACAGATCCACAGATGATGCCATCTCAATCGCACTCCACACTGCCCTTTCCCACCTCAAAGGAACACCTATGTGAGAATGCTATTCATTGACTCCAGCTCAGCGTTAAAAACCATAGTGCCCACAAAGCTCATCACTAAGCTAAGGACGCTGGGAATAAACACCTCCCTCTGCACCTGGATCATGGACTTCCTGACAGTCCGCCCCCAGGAGGTAAGGCTAGGCAACAACACATCTGCTATGCTGATCCTCAACACTGGGGCACCTCAGGGGTAGATGCTTAGACCATTTCTGTACTCCCTGTTCACCCACGACTGCGTGGCCATGCACGACTCAAATCCAATTTTATTTGTCACAGGGAGTGAAATGCTTACTTACAAGCCCTTAACCAATAATGCAGTTAAGAGAAATACCAAAAAATAAATTAAATAAATAAAAGTAACAAATAATTAAAGAGCAGCAGAAAAATAACAATAGCGAGGCTATATACAGGTGGTACCGGTACAGAGTGGGGCAGTCGAGGTAAATGTGGCAATATGTACATGTGGTTAGAGTTATTAAAGTGACTATGCAAATATAATAACAGAGTAGCAGCAGTGTAAAAGATGGGGGACAATGCAAATAGTCCGGGTAGCCATTTGATTAGATGTTCAGAAGTCTTAGCGCTCCGGTACCGCTTGCCGTGCGGTAGCAGAGAGAAAAGTCTATGACTAGGGTGGCTGGAGTCTTTGACAATTTTTACGGCCTTCCTCTGACACCGCCTGGTATAGAGGTCCTGGATGGCAGGAAGCTTGGCCCCAGTGATGTACTGGGCTGTACGTATTACCTTCTGTAGTGCTTTGCAGTCGGAGGCTGTGCAGTTGCCATACCAGGTAGTGATGCAACTAGTCAGGATGCTCTAGATGGTGCAGCTGTAGAACCTTTTGATGATCTGAGGACCCATGCCAAATCTTTTCAGTCTCTTGAGGGGGAATAGGTGTTCTAGTGCCCTCTTCACGACTGTCGTGTTGTGTTTTTGGACCATGATAGTTTGTTGGTGATGTGGACACCAATGAACTTGAAACTCACGACCTGCTCCACTACAGCCCCTTCAATGAGAATGGTGGCGTGTTCGGCCCTACTTTTTCTGTGGTCCACGATCAGCTCCTTTTTGTCTTGCTCACATTGAGGGAGACACCTACTCATTACAGGCTATTTCTTTACAGTGCCTTGCGAAACTATTCGGCCCCCTTGAACTTTGCGACCTTTTGCCACATTTTAGGCTTCAAACATAAAGATGTAAAACTGTTTTTTTTTGTGAAGAATCAACAACAAATGGGACACAATCATGAAGTGGAACGACATTTATTAGATATTTCAAACTTTTTTAACAAATCAAAAACTGAAGAATTGGGCGTGCAAAATTATTCAGCCCCCTTAAGTTAATAATTTGTAGCGCCACCTTTTGCTGTGATTACAGCTGTAAGTTGCTTGGGGTATGTCTCTATCAGTTTTGCACATCGAGAGACTGAAATGATTTCCCATTCCTCCTTGCTAAACAGTTCGAGCTCAGTGAGGTTGGATGGAGAGCATTTGTGAACAGCAGTTTTCAGTTCTTTCCACAGATTCTCGATTGGATTCAGGTTTGGACTTTGTAGTCGCTACACCATTTTTTAATTGTGCATCAGGTTCCTGGTTATAAATAATGTCTATGATCTAACGAGATTGATATGCGTCATCTAGCGATGTTAGGCCTACTGCTGCAGAACATACCATGGCAGAGTTTGCAAAACAATTGCCACCCAATTCATTCAAATCATGATATGGTTCTGTCAGGTAAGGAATCTTTGCCTTTAACGTTCAACTGAGAAGGTTTTTGAGAAAGGTCTTTATCTACCCACAAGACAGTTATCATCATTGGGGCTCCCGAGTGGCATGGTGGTCTAAGGCACTGCATCTCAGTACAAGAGGCATCACTGCAGTTCCTGGTTCGGATCCAGGATGCATCACATCCGGCTGTGATTGTCAGTCCCATAGGGCGGTGCACCATTGACCCGGGGTCGTCCGGGTTTCGCTGTCATTGTAAACAAGAATTGATCATTAACTTACTTGCCTAGTTAAATAGTTAATAAAAACATATTTTAAAAAGTGGCTAATTGGCTACATACAGAGTGATAGACAAACGTGCGCATCAAAACAAACAGGTAGAAATGAATTGGCAGTGTTACATTTGGCTTTTTAAGGCAATAGTGGCTAACTATTGGGGTCATGTCAATATGGCTTGATTGTATAGTAGCAGGGAGCTTTATGTTGAAAAATGGCAAGCTCCTCATAGGTGGGCTGCAAGCTAATCGTAGCTCGTGATCTATCTGTTGGAGATGCCTGATCTAGACTCTAAAACCTACATGCTTACCCTTTCAAAGTAGGAGGTACATATGCATAGAAAAGATGACTGATCATTGGTCAAAATATTCAGATCAGATTGTGATGTCATGATCTGGGCAAAAAACTCCATCCCACCTTCCAACACTTTTTTTTTTACACAAATAGCTCTTACACAAAAAGGGCATTATCATAATATTCACAATATCATTAAAAAATGTTTTTAACTTCACTGCCCCTTTAACATTTACATTACATTTAAGTCATTTAGCAGACGCTCTTATCCAGAGCGACTTACAAATTGGTGCATTCACCTTATGACATCCAGTGGAACAGCCACTTTACACTAGTGCATCTAAATCTTTTAAGGGGAGGGGGAGTGAGAAGGATTACTTTATCCTATCCTAGGTATTCCTTAAAGAGGTGGGGTTTCAGGTGTCTCCGGAAGGTGGTGATTGACTCCGCTGTCCTGGCGTCGTGAGGGAGTTTGTTCCACCATTGGGGGCCAGAGCAGCGAACAGTTTTGACTGGGCTGAGCGGGAACTGTACTTCCTCAGTGGTAGGGAGGCGAGCAGGCCAGAGGTGGATGAACGCAGTGCCCTTGTTTGGGTGTAGGGCCTGATCAGAGCCTGGAGGTACTGAGGTGCCGTTCCCCTCACAGCTCCGTAGGCAAGCACCATGGTCTTGTAGCGGATGCGAGCTTCAACTGGAAGCCAGTGGAGAGAGCGGAGGAGCGGGGTGACGTGAGAGAACTTGGGAAGGTTGAACACCAGACGGGCTGCGGCGTTCTGGATGAGTTGTAGGGGTTTAATGGCACAGGCAGGGAGCCCAGCCAACAGCGAGTTGCAGTAATCAAGACGGGAGATGACAAGTGCCTGGATTAGGACCTGCGCCGCTTCCTGTGTGAGGCAGGGTCGTACTCTGCGGATGTTGTAGAGCATGAACCTACAGGAACGGGCCACCGCCTTGATGTTAGTTGAGAACGACAGGGTGTTGTCCAGGATCACGCCAAGGTTCTTAGCTCTCTTTAAAATAATCCAGAGCATGCAAACAGAATTAGCCTAACCATGTGTATTGGGATTGATAATTAATTGCATTGGAGTTTGCACGTAAGCCTTACACTATATGCAATTTGTTACGTTAAATGAATGTTTAGGTACACAGCAGGGACAAGTATTTCAGTAATTGTAACATCAAGATTTCTCAAAATCGTCATGGCTATTAACCCAGTAGCCAACTCTGAAATGCATCCACATTTTCTGTCTGTTTGTAGGTAAGCTAAAAACACACAGAAAATGTGGATGCATTTCAGAGTTGGAAGCAAGCTTCCAAGTCAAAACAGTTCACACACTGTAACAATGTATGCAGAGAGTCGGGAACAAGTTCAGGGCGTGAACACGATAAACAATGCGCTGGTGCGCATGACGATGGTGACAGGTGCGCGTAATAATCAGCAGTCTGGTGACCTAGAGCCCAGAGGGAATGTACGTGCCAGTACCCCCTCCCTGACGCACGGCTCCAGCCGCAGGGACGTCCCGGGGATCAGGAACTGATCGGCCACCTCTGCCAAAGCGCGGGAACCTGGCGAGCCAGCTGTGGCATGGGAACCTGCCAAGCCTACCGAGTCTTGAAAACCTGACGAGCTAGCTGAGGCATCCTCGGTAGAGTCAGCAACAGACGCTTGACCCGCCAACCAAGTCTTGACACCCGATGTACCAGCTGAGGCATGAAAAGCCTGACGAGCAGGCTGAGGCATCCTAGGTTGCTCCGGCAGCGGAACCCAGACCAAACATCTCCAACACAAAAATACAAAAACACTCCCTGATGCTTCTCTTGGGTGAGGCGTTATTTTGTAACAATGTACACTGAGAGTCGGGAAGCAGGTTCAGAGAGTGAATACATGTAATAAAGGAACAAAACAAGAACCACAAACAGTGCAACGACATAAAACCGACACAATAACGCCTAGGGAGGTGTGCGTAATAATCAGCAGTCTGGTGACCTAGAGGCCAGAGAGGGAGTATACATGACACACATACAGCGCCTTCTGAAAGTATTCAGACCCCTTGAATTTTTCAGACATTTTGTTACATTACAGCTTTATTCTAAAAAATTAAAAAAAATCTAAATCCTCAGCAATCTACACACAATAACCCATAATGACAAAGCAAACACTGTTTATTTTATTTTAGCGAATGTATTAAAAATAAAACAAATAACTTATTTACATAAATATTTAGACCTTTTGCTATGAGACTTTGAAATTGAGCTCAGGTGCATCCTGTTTCCAATGATCCTCCTTGAGATGTTTCTATAACTTGATTGTTGTCCACCTGTGGTAAATTCAATTGATTGGACGTGATTTGGAAAGACACACAACTGTCAATATAAGGTCCCACAGTTGTTAGTGCATGTCAGAGCAAAAACCAAGCCATGAGGTCGAAGGAATTGTCTGTAGATGCGCCGAGACAGGATTGTGGAGAGGCACAGCTCTGGGGAAGGGTACCAAAATATTTATGCAGCATTGAAGGTCCCAAGAACACAGGGGCCTCCATCATTCTGAAATGGAAGATGTTTGGAACCACCAAAATCTTTCTAGAGCTGGCCGCCCGGCCAAACTGAGCAATCAAGGGAGACGGGCCTTGGTCAGGGAAGTGACCAAGAACCCGATGGTCACTCTGACAGAGCTCTAGAGTTCCTTTTGTGGAGATGGGAGAAACTTCCAGAAGGACAGTCATCTCTGCAGCACTCCACCAATCAGGCCGTTGTGGTAGAGGGGCCAGACGGAAGCCACTCCTCAGTAAAAGGAGGCTGCACATGACAGCCTGCTTTGAGTTTGCCAAAAGGCACATAAAGACTCTCAGACTATGAAACAAGATTCTTTGGCCTGAATGCCAACCGTCACGTCTGGAGGAAACCTGGCACCATCCCTACAGTGAAGCATGGTGGTGGCATGCATCATGCTGTGGGGATGTTTTTCAGGCGCTGGGCGACTAGTCAGGATCGAGGAAAAGATAAACGGAGCAAAATACAGAGCGATCTTGATGAAAACCTGCTCCAGAGCTATCAGGACCTAAGACTGGAGTAAAGGTTCACCTTCCAACAGGACAATGACCCTAAGCACACAGCCAAGACAACACAGGAGTGGCTTCAGGACAAGTCTCTGAATGTCCTTGAGTGACCCAGCCAGAGCCCGGACTTGAACCTGATCTAACATCTCTGGAGATACCTGAAAGTAACTGTGCAGCAATGCTCCCCATCCAACCTGACAGAGTTTGAGAGCATCTGCAGAGAAAAAGAATGGGAGAAACTCCCCAAAAACAAGTGTGCCAAACTTGTTGCGTCATACCCAAGAAGACTGCCAGCGAATACCACATCGAAAGGTGCTTCAACAAAGTACTGAGTATATTTCAATTTTCGCAGTGCCAACTGTGCCACTACAGATTCTGGGTTCGAGTCCAGACCGGGAGACCCATGGGGCGGCGCACAATTGGCCCAGCGTCGTCCGGGTTAGGGGAGGGTTTGGCCGGCAAGGATATCCTTGTCCCATCGCGCAATAGCGACTCCTGTGGCGGGCCAGGCGCAGTGCACGCTGACACGGTGTTTCCTCCGACACTGGTGTGGCTGCCTTCCGGGTGACGTGGGCATTGTGTCAAGAAGCAGTGCGGCTTGGTTGGGTTGTTCAGACAATTTCAGACAATTTCAGTAGTATACGCCTCTTCGTCAGAGATTGGTCAACAGTACTACAAGTAGGAGTGGGCTATGGACTGGATTCTTCAATTAAGTGTTTGTCATTCAACGAGATTACTAATTTTCATGGAGTTTTTCACTTGGGAAATACTGTACCAAACATCTTGTATATAAAATTGCAAACATTTTGGCAAAAACTTTCAAATTACAATGTCTTGAGCTGCAAAAACATTTTGGGCGACCTGACCAACTTCACATGGAAATGCGTTATCTGTCAATCTCATTGAAAGTGAGTCTAAGAAGTGGTAGATCTGTTTTATTTCTATACTTCCCGTTCTTAAGTTTAGTTTCTGCATCTTTTAATTTCGGTTTGTACACCAGTTTGCAAAAGCTGAAAATACAATATTTTTGGGGTTGTGGAAAATACACTGCTCAAAAAAATAAAGGGAACACTAAAATAACACATCCTAGATCTGAATGAATGAAATATTCTTATTAAATAATTTTTTCTTTACATAGTTGAATGTGCTGACAACAAAATCACACAAAAATTATCAATGGAAATCAAATTTATCAACCCATGGAGGTCTGGATTTGGAGTCACACTCAAAATTAAAGTGGAAAACCACACTACTGGCTGATCCAACTTTGATGTAATGTCCTTAAAACAAGTCGAAATGAGGCTCAGTAGTGTGTGTGGCCTCCACGTGCCTGTATCAAATCAAAATCAAGTCAAATGTTATTTATATAGCCCTTCGTACATCAGCTGATATCTCAAAGTGCTGTACAGAAACCCAGCCTAAAACCCCAAACAGCAAGCAATGCAGGTGTAGAAGCACGGTGGCTAGGAAAAACTCCCTAGAAATGCCAAAACCTAGGAAGAAACCTAGAGAGGAACCAGGCTATGTGGGGTGGCCAGTCCTCTTCTGGCTGTGCCGGGTGGAGATTATAACAGAACATGGTCAAGATGTTCAAATGTTCATAAATGACCAGCATGGTCGAATAATAACAAGGCAGAACAGTTGAAACTGGAGCAGCAGCACAGTCAGGTGGACTGGGGACAGCAAGGAGTCATCATGTCAGGTAGTTCTGGGGCATGGTCCTAGGGCTCAGGTCATGACCTCCCTACAACGCATGGGCATGCTCCTGATAAGGTGGCGGATGGTCTCCTGAGGGATCTCCTCCCAGACCTGGACTAAAGCATCCACCAACTCCTGGACAGTCTGTGGTGAAACGTGGCGTTAGTGGATGGAGCGAGACATGATGTCCCAGATGTGCTCAATTGGATTCAGGTCTGGAACCGGCGGGCCAGTCCATAGCATCAATGCCTTCCTCTTACAGGAACTGCTGACACACTCCAGCCACATGTGGTCTAGCATTGTCTTGCATTAGGAGGAACCCAGGGCCAACCGCACAAGCATATAGTCTCACAAGGGGTCAGAGGATCTCATCTCGGTACCTAATGGGAGTCCTCTGGCAAGCACATGGAGGGCTGTGCGGCCCCCCAAAGAAATGCCACCCCACACCATGACTGACCCACCGCCAAACCGGCTATGCTGGAGGATGTTGCAGGCAGCAGAACGTTCTCCATGGCGTCTCCAGACTGTCACGTCTGTCACATGTGCTCAGTGTGAACCTGCTTTCATCTGTGAAAAGCACAGGGCGCCAGTGGTGAATTTGCCAATCTTCGTGTTCTCTGGCAAATGCCAAACGTCCTGCACGGTGTTGGGCTGTAAGCACAACCCCAACCTGTGGACGTCGGGCCCTCATACCACCCTCATGGAGTCTGTTTCTGACCGTTTGCGTTTGAGCAGACACATGCACATTTGTGGCCTGCTGGAGGTCATTTTGCAGGGCTCTGGCAGTGCTCCACCTGCTCCTCCTTGCACAAAGGCAGAGGTAGCGGTCCTGCTGCTGGGTTGTTGCCCTCCTACGGCCTCCTCCACGTCTCCTGATGTACTGGCCTGTCTCCTGGTAGCGCCTCCATGCTCTGGAGACTACGCTGACAGACACAGCAAACCTTCTTGCCACAGCTCGCATTGATGTGCCATCCTGGATGAGCTGCACTACCTGAGCCACTTGTGTGGGTTGTAGACTCTGTCTCATGCTACCACTAGAGTGAAAGCACCGCCAGCATTCAAAAGTGACCAAAACATCAGCCAGGAAGCATAGAAACTGAGAAGTGGTCTGTGGTCACCACCTGCAGAACCACTCCTTTATTGGGGGTGTCTTGCTAATTGCCTATAATTTCCACCTGTTGTCTATTCCATTTGCACAACAGCATGTGGAATTTGTCAGTCAGTGTTGCTTCCTAAGTGAGTTTGATTTCACAGAAGTGTGATTGACTTGGAATTACATTGTGTTGTTTAAGTGTTCCCTTTATGTTTTTGAGCCGTGTATATTTCACAGCGGTTTTGTCACCAACTGAAATTAAGCAAACTATTTTTTGCAACCAGGAAATGGTGGAATGATTTCTGCATAGCTCATCTTTTAATTCTGACTAATTTGATTAAGTGTCACTAGCTATGTTGTTGCTACAGTGTCTCAAGAGGGACAAATAGTAATATTGCTGCTTTTTTCCCCCTCATTCTTCAAGCGAAGGTCTTTTTAAGGGAGTATGTAAGTTCGCTTCTACTAACCAAGTTCTGGTAGAAGCAAACTGAACCTTGTAAGGATGTTTGCTGAGAATCGGGAAGCAGTCAGTGATTTATCAATAAGGAAACATAATATAAAACACCAACAACGCACAGACATGAAACCGAAAAAATGTTGACTGGGGAAGGAAACAAAGAGTGACACATATATAGGGCATGTAATCAAGGAGGTGATGGAGTCCAGGTGAGTGTCATTATGCGCATAACCATGACCGAGAGGCCGAAGGAGCACACGTGACAAATCTAGTCAAATAATGCACTTGTTGTAGATTAAAGGCTGTGTGTGATGACAAATTACTTTGTTTAGGGCACCAGGTGGTGCTAAAGGTTGGCTAAGAAGTGTGAAGTTAGGAGAGGGGGTGCTAACTTTTCATTTCTTTGCTTTGGTTCTGTCCAGCCCCTTTTCCCCACTTTACTGTGTTTAGGAATAATAAATTCCCTGTAAACTGTATTTTTCTCTGCTTCTGTTGTCCTTCCGCGCATCTACGATCACATATTTATTCACTCCACGGGGAGTTGAGATGTAGCAGGGTGTTGCGTTCCCTCCAAGAGGCCTACGTAACACAGTCAAGTTCGGACACCTACTCATTCAAGGGTTTAATTTATTTTTACAAATCAAAATATATTTTAGATTCTTCAAAGTAGCCACCCTTTGCCTTGATGACAGCTCCGCACACTCATGGCATTCTCTCAACCAGCTTCACCTGAAATGCTTTTCCAACAGTCTTGAATACCTTCCCACATATGCTGAGCACTTGTTGGCTGCTTTCCCTTCACTCTGCTGTCCAACTCATTCCAAACCATCTCGATTGGGTTGAGGTCAGGTATTTTGATTCAGCACTCCATCACTCTCCTTCTTGGTCAAATAGCCCTTACACAGCCTGGAGGTGTGTTGGGTCATTGTCCTGTTGAAAAGCTCATTATAGTCCCACTAAGCGCAAAACAGATGGGATAGCGTATCGTTGCGGAATGCTGTGGTAGCTATGCTGGTTAAGTGTGCCTTGAATTTTAAATAAATCACTGACGGTGAGTTTGACCATGAAGTCCTCATGAGAGCCAGTTTCATCATAGGGCTTAATGGCTTTTGCGACTGCACTTAAACTTTCGAAGGTCATGACATTTTCCAAATTGACTGACCATGTTTTAAAAGTAATGATGGACGGTCATTTATCTTTGCTTATTTGAGATGTTCTTACCATTTTACCACAGAAGGCTATCTTCTGTGTACAACCCCTACCTTGTCACAACACTACTGATTGGCTCAAACTCATTAACTAAAGAAATTCCACAAATTAAGGCACACCTATTAATTGTAATGCATTCCAGGTGACTACCTCATGAAGCTGGTTGAGAGAATGCCAAGTGTGTGCAAAGTTGTCATCAAATAAATAACCCTTGAATGAGCAGGTGTGTTCAAACTTTTGACTGGTGCTGTATATCTCATGACTAAGTTTCTGCCACCATTTCTCGCATCATTAATTTTAACACAAAGATCCTTGTCAAACGAACAAATGATCTGTCTGCAATCTGCATGAACTATCAAACCTATCGTTTTCAATCACAGCTGTAATGATTTTTTTGTGTGTTTGACTTTACTCGGTTAAAGACTGGATGGAAACGTAGTTAGCTGACATTGATTCTAAATTTGGGCATTGCAACAAATCTTGCATTACTTGTGTCATTATTTAGACTCACAGTCTAGTGAACAACCATGACGTCATAACGAGGCGCATTATCACGGAACATGACGTAGACAAAAGGGAGATCAGATTGGTTTCTAGATTTGTAAATCACAACACAAAATCACAACACAAAATTAAACCGTACTGTTTTCGTAATAATACCCAACAACTGGCGTCCATTTCAACTATCATACGATCGTTTTGCTGTTTGCTGTTGAAGTCCCTCGGTGTGCGCATGCCAAATGGCGTAGTGCATGAGCAATCGAGAGGAAGTGGCGGGTGATCTGGGTCCGCACCTTTTCCGGTAACACAGCACCGCAACCGCTTTGACTGAACGACTGTAAGAGAGAGGCAAGAGCGGGGAGAATCAACCTGGGGACCGGGGGTTGCCGCAGTTGTAGGTAAGCTACCTATCACATTTTCCAACGCGACGCCTTTTGTGTAATCGTTTATATGATATTGCGCGCTATTTTCAGGGTGGAACAGTGCACTTTTGACATAAGGGTAGCCGATTAAAGTTGTGCTCCGTCTGTCTGACACCCCTCCCTTTTCTGAATTGCTCTTGTGTTACAGGGAGAGAGAGAGAGGAAGAACGGAAAGTCGGATGAATCAATTACCTTTTGAGCATTCTAGACCTGGTTGTCCCGGCGAAGATACGACTGGGGGTGATCTTATTTGTCTCCGGTACAATGAACTCCCGAATAGAATCGTTATTTTGAATCCGCGGATTGGAATAAGGGCAAGGGGACAGCCGGCAGACAAGGAGGAAGTCGGAACTACTACGGGCTTTTGAGAGGGCCTACTTTCTTAAACGCAACTATTAGGCTATATTTTTGGTATTTCTTTCTACATTATTGAAAACACCAAGGTACGCACCGGGACCTGAAATTTATATTCAAATGATATCGGGTTGCTAGGCCAATCGTTTGAATCAAAGGGACTGAATTATAGTGTTGTGGATTATGAAAATATTTCCCCACCCTCTCCCGGCACCTAGACGTCAAATTCTCAACCACTTAAATTTCCCTTTGCACACCTCTCATAGTTCCTAGTTATTTTCCGACAGCTGTTAAGGTAACGGAATATTTATATCTTTCAGTGAATAATTGTCCATTGCTTGCCCGCCATTCTAGACACAAGAGTATTTGGAACAGTCGTTTGTAACTGCCACCGTCTTTTAAAAAAAGGATACTTGTGTCAATCTTCCGCTGATAGACTGTCACGTGGACGTCTGCTGTCAGGCAACCTGCTACCGCAATAGAAACGAAACCTGAACTTTTTTTAAAATATCAATTTCTGCTCTCTTGAAATCATAGGGAAGCAATTTAGATTTTTTTACTAAGGAAGTGGATGTTCATGCACAGCCTACAATATGGGGAAAATGCTCTCAAAGATCTTTGGCAACAAGGAGATGAGGATATTGATGCTTGGACTTGATGCTGCTGGCAAGACCACCATCCTCTACAAGCTGAAGCTGGGCCAGTCCGTCACCACCATTCCCACTGTCGGCTTCAACGTTGAGACGGTAACCTACAAAAACGTGAAGTTCAACGTGTGGGACGTCGGGGGCCAGGACAAGATCCGACCGCTGTGGAGGCACTACTACACCGGCACCCAGGGTCTCATCTTCGTGGTGGACTGTGCCGACAGGGACCGGATAGACGAGGCCCGCCAGGAGCTCCACCGGATCATCAACGACCGGGAGATGCGTGACGCCATCATCCTGATCTTCGCCAATAAGCAGGACCTGCCCGACGCCATGAAGCCCCACGAGATCCAGGAGAAGCTGGGCCTGACCCGGATCAGGGATAGGAATTGGTACGTTCAGCCATCGTGTGCTACCACCGGTGATGGACTATACGAGGGTCTGACCTGGCTCACCTCCAATTACAAATCTTAATGTTCATCACTTCTATGTTCAGCCTGGACTGTTTAGTTACAACAAGCTAAAAAGAAGTGAAATGAACAAGAGATGGAGAAAAAAAATTACAAGCTGAGGCAATTAATGAATAATATGACTTCTCAGCTGATTAAATGAAAAGTTTGATTCAACTTTTTTTTCTTTTGATAATGACTTCCCTATAACCCACATTTTCTTTATAAACAAAAATACTATTGTTTTGGCTTTTTTCATACCTTTTCCCGCCTTGGCTCTGTAATATACTTCGCTCGCGTTCTTGTCACTCAATACTTTACTTTCAGAAGCTCTGAAAGATGCGTATTCAAAAACAAAATGTCTTTTATGATGTTTTGGGGGATGGCAGGGTTCTATAGATACATTAGACAGCCTTTTCATACAGTATTCTCATGTCCCAACTTCCACCCAAAAGATGGGAGATGCCCCTTTTGAGGATGTTACCCATGCTGGAAACAAAGGGGCAGCATCAGCATATCAGTTCAACTGCCACCATGTTTTTTTTTTAAAGAATTAAGATGGTGTATTATGGACATGTAAGGACCTAATGAAGAAGTACTTTTTTCACAGTTGATTGATTGTAAAAAAAAAAATTAAAAAAAATAGCTGAGATTGAAGAAAATGTGTTAGCACGTAACTCCTTAAACAGTGATTCCATCCAGGATGTCTGCTAGGGAAGTTTTCTAAAAAGACACGATATGGATGCTGGAGTATATGGAAACTGACATGGATGGATATTGTTGTATTTTTGTTCTGTTTTCGGATCAGAATCTTTTACCACTGATCTCGTTTTGCCTCTTCTTCCAAGCGCTTCCATTTGCAGTTCTGGCTGGCTTTTGCGAAGCCCTGAGTTTATAGGTGCACCAACAGACTGACAGCATGGCGGAAAGCACACTTATAGCTGAGTCTGCACTGTAGGTGGGGGGGGACTACCCTATCCATGAGAGGATGGGAAGACACATACTATAGGCCCCTTGACTAAAAGTGCACTCTTGATTGACTCTTGGACCCCAGTAAGTTTACTCCCCCCACCACCACCACCACCATACCACTTCAATGGTGCTCTGCTCTCCAGTAACTGGGGCCTTTGCGCTGCTCATTCACATTAGCTGTACAGCTCGTGTCAGGCAAGACAGTACTTTCTGGTCAGTATAGATAAATGCTTTGTTTTATTTTTTTGTTCAATTTGCTATGCTGACTAAATAAAGATACCCAGATCAACATGGAAGTGGAGCTTTTTCAATATGATGCCTGCAACACAAGTTGATTAACATGTACATGCTTAAACTAATTTGAATGTCACGAAAGAGGAAGTAAAATTTGGCTGTTAAAAAAATTGTTGTGTGAACTGTGAAGTCTGTTTGGTGTGTTTCCGTTGTGCTCTTTCATGGCGTGAGTCACAGGCTTTGAATAAGTGATGAGATCTCTGGTTTCGGGTTGTGATTGTCAGGTAGCTTAGACCTTACTTTCAAGGCCTCTCTATGTATCCCATAGTCCATTAGAATACTGTAGTAGGAGTCTCTGGTGTATTTAACCCAAAGTGCTTTTTGACATTTAGGGATGTGTAAGCAAATCATGCCCAAGCTGTTTTTCTTTTGTGAATTTGTAAGGGGTTATAGTCAAACTCACTTTCTAAAATACATTTTCACACTTGAAGTTGAAGAAAGTTAGTCCTTAAGTTGGTGTTGGTTTGAACGTAGAAGACTGCTGACAGATTGAACCCCACCACCTTGTCTATTAGCCTCAAATGGCCACAGATTGAGAGACATTGACTGGATGGAACTGACTGACACCTGTACTTGTGTACAGAGATGGTAAATAAAAAATAAATCTTTTTTTTTTTAATGGGTCACTCAAAGCTTTGTCCTCAAGAACAAACAAAACACAGTGAATTTGAGTATGTACGTTGAAACTTTCAATTGTATACATTCACAAATGTAAATAATACATAAGGCAAGGGAAAAAGGTTGGTCACATTTGAACATGCCCTTAGTTGCTCAAAGTAAGTTACTGTTTTGGCAAGTGTACCGTAATGCGTTTGTGTTCACACCAATGAAAACCTGCTTGGCGTCTCGGTTGTAGAGTGATATCATCCTTCATGCTCATGTGACCCGTAGGGGGTGTCAGCCACACTAAAGGCCCCAGCCAGCCTGGCTGGCAGCTTGCCCTGGGTAAACTATGCCCTTAGGTACAGATCTAGGATCAGTTTACCCGCTCCCAAATCCTAACATTAACAATTAGAGTGGGGGAATAAGAAAACTGACATTAGATAAGTGTCTATGGACAAGTTCATCCCCAAAAACAGAGAGGGAGGGTGAAGTATTGGTATGACATCAGTGACTAAAGGCAGAAAATGCTCGAGGGAGATGCATGTCAGTGTGATCGTTGTTTGAGGTGGGGCACAGTTGTTCCAGAGCGTGCAGTCAGCCAAATGTTAAGCTTCAGTTTAGCGCTTATAGATGAGCGCGTATATGAACGTTCAGTGGGACCTTTATGATAAAGGGGGAAAAAACGATGAGCAGGTTAAGGTATTACATATTTGCCATTTCTTATGCAGTTTGTACAAATGTATTACCACACAATAATCCAGCAGCTAGTGCCCAGCCCTTATGGGTCTCAGTGAAGGAATGCCTTTCTCTGATGAAATGGAGGTATGGCTACAGTGTTGGCTAATGTGTTGTTTGTTCTGCGTCTGTTGGTTTGGAGTTTGACCAGGCTATCGCTGTGTTGTAATCGACTTCCCTGTGACCCGGGCAGGCTGGACGAAGGACGTGTAGTTAAACTGAAATCCACACTAGGGAGGTCAAATGGAGCTGCCTGCTATCTCCTCAAGACCGCTGCGCCACTTGGGATGGTTCAAAGGCACCGCATCACAGTGCTCGAGGTGTCACTACAGACCCTGTTTCGATCCTGGGCTTTATCACAACCAGCTTTGATCGGGAGTGCCATAGGGCGGCGCACAATTGGCCCAGCGTCGTCCGGGTTAGGCCGTCATTGTAAGATAAGAATTAGTTCTTAACTGACTTGCCTAGTTCAATAAAAGATCAAATCAAATCTGCTTTCACCACAGATGCTTTTACAACGGTCTTTAAACGCAACTCAATTCTAGAGACAAAAGTAAAACATCTCCACTCTCGCTGTATGGCAAATGTTTGAATAAGCAGTGTCTCCATTTGCTTGGTATGCAAACTAGAGATCGCAGCATACACAGCGAGGGGAGTTGAACTCGGGCTGTGTTTCAATCGAATAATGTGGCTTACGCTCCGTTTTTCCTCTCTGTACCTTAATTTTCATTGGAAATAATCAGAAAACATTGGAGACCATGTTGAATGCTGAGCAGGACACTGCTTTCACCAGTCTCTCACATCAGCAAAGACAGAGCGGAGATGAGGAGAAGAAGCCCTTCTAGACTATGGAGACTCAGCCATGTAGTGTTTAATTAGAGAGGCTTAGAAGCCTCTACAGCTGTCACTGCACTCTGGCAGATCTAAAATAAATAGCCAATAGCTAACAGTTAGTGCTATCTGGGATTCTTGGGGCGTCCATATCCTAAACCCTAACCTTAACCCCTACACTTGACCATTTTACATTTCAACTTCAAATGAGGTAACATCAGTGTTGGGACATCCCAAGGATCCCGGATAGCACCGACCAATAGCGAACATCCTCTGCTGTCATTCTCACCTGTAGTCACACGTTAAACTCAACCGTTTGTGTTCTGCTGCGTTCAGTATGGCTTTTGAACTTTAAGACTTAGACCTTCACGATAAAGACCTCTTCGTGAAGCTAGTAGACACATGTAGTTAGTCACATACCTGCCACATTTACACATTGAAGCTATATTCCCTGCTTTTCTGGTTCTACATTTTTTTACAGCAATATTAGGGGAACTACTATTGAATAACTCACTTTCCTCTAATGTCTTAAAGATGAGTTTAGAAGTGAAAGTTATTTGAGGCATGTACAGTTGAAGTCGGAAGTTTACATACACCTTAGCCAAATACATATGTAAGTTTCACAATTCCTGACATTTAATCCTTGTAAACATTCCCTGTCTTAGATCAGTTAGGATCAACACTTTATTTTAAGAAGGTGAAATGTCAGAATAATAGAGGAGAGAAGGATTTATTTGAGCTTTTATTTCTTTCATCACATTCCCAGTAGGTCAGAAGTTTACATACACTCAATTAGTATTTGGTAGCATTGCCTTTAAATTGTTTAATTTGTGTCAAATGTTTCAGGTAGCCTTCCACAAGCTTTCACAATAAGTTGGGTGAATTTAGGCCCATTCCTCCTGACAGAGTGGGTGTAACTGAGTCAGGTTTGTAAGCCTCCTTGCTCGCACACGCTTTTTCAGTTCTGCCCACAAATGTTCTATAGGATTGAGGTCAGGGCTTTGTGATGCCCACTACAATACCTTAACTTTGTTGTCCTTAAGACATTTTGCCACAACTTTGGAAGTATGCTTGGGGTCATTGTCCATTTGGAAGACCCATTTGCGACTAAGCTTTAACTGACTGACTGATGTCTTGAGATGTTGCTTCAATATATCCACATAATTGTCTTCCCTCGTGATGCCATCTATTTTGTGAAGTGCACCAGTCCCTCCTGCAGCAAAGCACCCCCACAACATGATGCTGCCACCCCCTTGCTTCACAGTTGGGATGGTGTTCTTCAGTTTGCAAGCCTCCCCTTTTTCCTCCAAACATAACGATGGTCATTATGGCCAAAACGTTATATTTTTGTTTCATCAGACCAGAGGACATTTCTCCAAATAGTACGATCTTTGTCCTCATGTGCAGTTGCAAACCGTAGTCAGGCTTTTTTTATGGTGGTTTTGGAGCAGTGACTTCTTCCTTTGGCATTTCGAAATTGCTCCCAAGGATGAACCAGACTTGTGGTCTACCATATTTTTTCTGAGTTTTGGCGGATTTCATTTGATTTTCACATGATGTCAAGCAAAGAGGTACTGAGTTTGAAGGTAAGCCTTGAAATACATCCACAGGTACACCTCCAATTGACTCAAATTATGTCAATTAGCCTATCAGAAGCTTCTAAAGCCATTACATCATTTTCTGGAATTTTCCAAGCTGTTTAAAGACACAGTCAACTTAGTGTATGAAAACCTCTGGACCCACTGGAATTGTGATACAGTGAATTAATCTGTGAAATAATCTTTCTGTAAACAATTGTTTGACAAATGATTTGTGTCATAGACAAAGTAGATGTCCTAACCGACTTGCCAAAACTATAGTTTGAAGAAATTTGTGGAGTGGTTGAAAAACAAATTTTAATGACTCCAACCTAAGTGTATGTAAACTTCCGATTTCAACTGTATGTAGTTAGTAAAGACAAACCTGCTTGGGTTTTGCCGGGTGGATTTAGCCCTGAGCCAAACTATTGTCTGCCGCAGGGTAGGGGTGGACCGATCTATTGCATTCGTTTGGAGGGGGTGAACTCCAGCATTACTGTTTAAATGGACCTTGTTACCAGTTCCCTGTAATTGGTTTACTCAAGCCTCCTCCCTGATATTAATCTTACTGCTGCTGTGTTGAACCACACACATGCACGCACGCACACACACACTCAACAATTCTTCCTTGAACAAAACAGAACTGTTCATTCATAGACAGTGTTACTTTGGTTATTCATGATTTATTATATTGTACTGGAGTACACATTTTCAATCCAAAAATACAGGCTATTAAGGGGATGTTCGTTGCGTTCATTGTAGTTACAAATAAGTGTTAATGACGTTCATCCGGGTCTATTTGCACATCTGGGGCCTACCTGTGAAACATGAACCCCCAACCCCACACCAGCATTAACCAAGCAGCAGTTGAGACAAGACACACCTCTACCGGATTCTGTTTCATACTCAAACACGTATCTTTTCTGAATCTTCTAGCTGAACTCCTTCGAGTTTTGCATTTGGTATACCTTTCTATGCCTTTGTGTACCCAGAGCTCTAGTTTGTGTCTTTCTATAGAACAAGGAACTGGAATTCTCAACTCAAGTGAAAGGAGAAGTGTTGCCAGCGTTGGGTCCTTGGAACAGCGACGTAACGAAATGAAACTCCCATTGACAGAATATCACCTTGATTTATTCCATTGCGTCAAACAGCGAATACATCAAGATTGTATTCAATGAGTTTGGATGAGCTCTTCGTTAGTATAGACGTGCCTGTACACATCTGTTTGCATGTGTGTTTTGAAGTGGATCATGTAAATATGTACCACGTCTACCAGGGCCTAGCATAAACTGGTTGTGGTGTCCCGACAAGTTCTCTAAAACACTTTGAGGACCACCAACACTGTGTGGACAGTGAGAAGTTGGATGTAAACTAGGACTCTGCATCTCCAAATATTACATTGTAAACATTTGAGGGTAACGGATGATGGAAAAATAAACGCTTTACATGGATCATTATCATTCCCTTGCTTCAAGTTTGACATTAGGGAAGTTAGAGGTTAGAGGTTACTGTTGGCTGTTCTATTATTGTTTTGTTTTTTACATAGTAGGCCTATATCTATCCCTTTCAATTATGTCCGAACCTTTGACTCTATCATTCTTAGAGACACACAGCAATCTGATGTGTAAAACATCAAACAGAAAGAACTTAGTATCAGAATCAGTGGGAAGGAAGGCCTATTGTATGGTGACAGGCACATATACCGAGACTCCACCTTCAGGTAGTCTACTCAATGAATAGTAATTATCTGCCTCCTCTACTCCCCTGACATCCTGTTCAGGAGCAACAGCAGACAGCATCTTACTGTCTAACATATGAGACAAGAACTAAGCAAGTACCCTGAAAACCCAGTACCCTGAAAACTCTAAATTAATTCCTTTCTCCTCATCTCCTTTCCATTATCCGTAGCCTTGAGCGTGGAATCGGACGGCAAAGTCACAAGATAGGTGAAATATTTCACCTATACCCAGTGTTTTTTTTTATATGACTGCAGATGAAAGACAGGAAGCCACTTTAGTCTAATGAGACACACACACACACAGTCTGGTCAGCTGTGGATGCTTTACACAGCTCTACAAAACAACCATGCTGTGCTTTAACAGAGTCACTCAGCCTTGAGGCTGCAACTAGCCTCTTTAGAAAATGTCATAGAGAGCTTTTCCCTTTGACCATATGCAAACAATTATACAGGGCCTAGAGGACGTAGTGCATCTGGTGGCAGTATGTTGAGGCAAGGATGCATCCCCTGGCCCTCTAAAACAGGATGTGATGCGAGCTGCCAGACCTAAATGAATGTGAGAGGAATCGGAGCCCTGTTCATATTAATTACAAAATGTACCTTTCCGTTCTAGCTTCCTTGGGCTGCGTTTACACAGGCAGCCCAATTCTGATATTTCTTCCACAAATTGGTCTTTTGACCAATCACTTCAAATCTTTTCACATCAGATCTTTTTCAGAGCATATCTGATTGGTCACAATACCAATTAGTGAACAAAAATATCAGAATTGGTCTGCCTGTGTAAACGCAGTCTTGGAGTCACTGATCACCCGATTGGTTAGGTGAACACAATGCTTATCCAATCATGCTGAGTGATTACTTCCAGGGAAGGGAGGAAGGACAGATGTATTTTTTGAAGTGTTGTTATAGGTCCTAAATATAAAAGAAATTATGTGTTTCCTGTTCCCCTATGCAGTTTCACAGGAAGCTTCACTCTTTTATGTTGGTCCTAAGGGAGCCCAGTCTTGATTCTCCACCTGTGGCTCAGGTGCATCTGCAGTGTAGGGTACAGTATGAAACATTGGATCAATCCAATGCTACAGAGGAAATGAGCCAAAGAGGGGACTTGGAATTAGGCTCCTGTGAGGCCCAGAGACAGTACTATGATATCAACCCTTACTTCTACTAAAAGACAGGCATTCTCTAATCTACTTGAGTACTTCTGAAAATAAAACAATCAAAGCCACAGTTAGGAATTACTCGATCCAGATCCAATATATCAGTCCAGTTTTGTGTTTGTTAATTGGCAAAGCGACTGCAATTATGCGGAAGGAGTTTAAGAGGAATTCTGCCACCTCAGCAAGACCATGAGGAATGGTGTAATCAGCCGACTATAATCCTCTGCACACACATACGCACACTCACACATTGACCCTTGGTTGACTAGCCCGTGTTCAGTACTCAATAGGAGAGAGGGATAATGAGTGGAGTCAGGAGGCGGGCTTGTACATAATGTGACATAAATCAATATGTGAAGTGAGACTAATTAATAACGTTATATTATGTTATATCATATTCACAGCGATTCCCTTCATCCCAATAACACTAATACACTCAAAGACCAACTAAAGTGACTCTATTATTGTTGTTTTCAGATCTCTGCCACTTGGATTATAGCGATGGAGGCTTCTATTCACTACGAATGGAATTATTGATACTGTGGAACTGAGAACAGGAAGTCAATTACTCTAAATGTCGCTTTCCCTGTGGTCTATCCACAAACACACACACACTCACACTCACACACACCTGCTGCAGACAGACCCTCACATAAACACTGCATCCTTAAATAGCCTGGACACACACACACACACACACACACACACACACACACACACACACACACACACACACACACACACACACACACACACACACACACAGTCCCCAGCCTGTTTCTCCCAGCTGACTCTAGCCTAGTCTGCAGTTGTTGTCCCACAGGCATGGCTGGTGATGACTCAGGGGAGTCTTACATTCCATACAATACTGGCTGTTTTCCTAGATGGAATGCAACAGTGCTGTGATGTCTTTGTTGAGAGGTAGAGAACATTTTGGAGGTCACTCAGATACAGTATCTTCAACGCAGAGTAAGAAATATCTTGTTATATCTTGTTTTTGTTATGTAACTAACTACTGTGTATTGGTAGTTGCTATCTGTTGTCTGTTATGGAAACATGTTATGGAGAGTTTGTTGGCTAGCCACAGGTCCTTTTTAACCACAAGGATATTTGTCTGTCTCAGTGTGTGAGCTCATTGCCCCCATCACATTGGCAGCTCTTACTTTCCCCTAGATGTCAATATAGTAAATGGTCACATTGAAGACCACAGATTTTAAATTCCAGACACGTTCACAGAGTAACGCATTAACACACAGTTTTATCATTTCAAGGCAGCAGTTTCCACTGCTGTATACTCTCTCTTGTTTCAGGGTTATTAAGTAAATCTTTATACAGTAGAAGGACACTAAACCATGTTAGTGCCATTCGACGAGAGTCACTTTGATTGAACACGTGTGTGTATTGACATGCTTCTCGTTGCTTTAAAGATCGGCTCGCGCCGGTCACGTCTGCTGTGGGATCAAAGGTTGTTTCTGTGACTTCACAGAGCACTGGAGTGAAACTGCTGCTCTTCACAACTGTCACAAAGCTGTTTCCTGTTGGCTCTAGTCCTCCTCCTTTCACCCCCTCTTTTTTTTCCTTCACTCTATGCTTTCTGTCTCTTTCTCTCTTATTCTGTCTGAAAGGACTTTGTGTGTGCGTATGTGGATGCGTGCGTGCCTGTTTGTGAGCATATGTACTTGTGTGGCCTATTGTCTATAATACATAATTATGAAATACCAATCAACGGCATAATTGTTTTTGTAAAATTACACTAAACAATTACATTTCCTTGTGTAGTCTGTAGAGGAGCCTGTTGTCTGTGGGCCCATAGAGAACGATCAACCTTGAAGAATCTACTGAGCCATCTGCTATATAATGACTGCTCTTTGCGGGAGACTGGCGTTGCTTGGCAAGGGCCACTCACGCATACATACAAACAGACAAATTACTCATCATATCAACTGAACTACTGACAACACATATAACCCTCCATATCATATCAGCTGAACTACTGACAACACATATAACCCTCCATATCATATCAGCTGAACTACTGACACACATATAACCCTCCATATCATATCAGCTGAACTACTGACAACACATATAACCCTCCATATCATATCAGCTGAACTACTGACAACACATATAACCCTCCATATCATATCAGCTGAACTACTGACACACATATAACCCTCCATATCATATCAGCTGAACTACTGACAACACATATAACCCTCCATATCATATCAGCTGAACTACTGACACACATATAACCCTCCATATCATATCACCTGAACTACTGACAACACATATAACCCTCCATATCATATCAGCTGAACTACTGACACACATATAACCCTCCATATCATATCACCTGAACTACTGACAACACATATAACCCGCCATATCATATCAGCTGAACTACTGACACACATATAACCCTCCATATCATATCAGCTGAACTACTGACACACATATAACCCTCCATATCAGCTGAACTACTGACAACACATATAACCCTCCATATCATATCACCTGAACTACTGACAACACATATAACCCGCCATATCATATCAGCTGAACTACTGACACACATATAACCCTCCATATCATATCACCTGAACTACTGACAACACATATAACCCTCCATATCATATCAGCTGAACTACTGACACACATATAACCCTCCATATCAGCTGAACTACTGACACACATATAACCCTCCATATCAGCTGAACTACTGACACACATATAACCCTCCAAATCATATAAAATGTGAAGGAACGAGGTGAGAGCACTGCACTGCTAAATACTGTTACCTTTACATTGTTTGCACTTGTTTCCCTGGTTATCGCCTGACACCTGCTGTATGGCATGAGAGAGAAGGAGAGATGAGGGGGGACATAAGCATTAGACACTAGTAATTGAGTCTGCTAGGCATTTTGTAGAAGAGAAGTGAGTTAAATCAGAGGGGAATATTGAATCAATACTACTTCTCCCATAGTCTGCCAAATTAAGTCCCATTCATCATTCAGATCAGCCTTAGCAGCCAATAACTGAACCACAACCAGGAAACATATTGATGATGCATGTGGAGCATGATTCGCCTCCCAAAATATTTCACCCCCCCTTTCCAGAGTCATTACATAATTACTGTGCGTGTATGCGTGTGTGTGAAAGAGAGAGAGGATGAGAAAAATAATGTGAGATTGAGAAAGAGCGGGGGAATGTGTGATCTGTGTGTTTATGTTACGTATGACTGGTAGTTAAAACATGGTAGTAGTGAGTATATGCTTTGTGAGTATATGTGAGTATATGTGAGTATATGCTTTATGCTTTGCATGGGTGTGTCTGTAAATGTGTGTGTGTATAAAGGTGTGTTTCCAAAAACAAACTCTCCACTGGCTATTGGGGTGACCAGAAAAAGAGATGTGGATCAATGTAAAAGTTTTTGGTGTCTGTTTAACATACCGTACATACAGCAGTTGACCTTTGTTAAGGGGTGGTTCATCAGTGGGCAGTGGCAATGCGGTGAAAACCCCTGTAATTCGATCCATTTTAATTCGACTCCTTTTACACAAAATCACCTCCAATTCTGTGCATTGAAATGGCAGCCAGTGGATCTGGCCTCTTCTGTGTCTCTATTGAGATATACTGTATGTCACATATGTCATGTGGAGCCTGAACACATCATCTTGACTGAGTTGCCAGCTGGTGGGAAGAGAGGGGACAACTGATAGTGGACTACATGAAAAGAAGGGCTGAACACGCCCCAATTCATATCGAAGGGGCTGGAGGGGAGAGGGTCAAGAGTTTCAAGTTCCTTGGTGTCCACATTACCAACAAACTATCATGGTGCAAACTAGAGGTCGAACGATTAATCAGACAGGCCGATTAATTAGGGCAGATTTAAAGTTTTCATAACAATCGGAAATCTGTATTTTTGGGCGCCAATTTCCGATTATTTAAAAAATAAAATAATATATATATATTTGTATACCTTTTATTTAACTAGGCAAGTCAGTTAAGAACACATTCTTATTTTCAATGACTGCCTCTAGGAACTGTGGGTTAACTGCCTTGTTCAGGGGCAGAACGACAGATTTTCACCTTGTCAGCTCAGGGGTTCCAATCTTGCAACCGCACAGTTAACTAGTCCAACGCTCTAACCATTGCACTCCTCAAGTAGCCTGCCTGTTACGCGAATGCAGTAGAAGCCAAGGTAAATTGATAGCTAGCATTAAACTTATCTTGTAAAAAACTATCAATCATAATCACTAGTTATAACTACTAATCCAATTTAGAAGGCAATATTAACCAGGTGAAATTGTGTCATTTCTCTTGCGTACATTGCATGCAGAGTCAGGGTATATGCAACAGTTTGGGCAGCGCAACAGGCCCGTAATCATTAATTCAAACAGCACTTTTGTGTGTTTTGCCAGCAGCTCTTCGCAAGCACAGCGCTGTTTATGACTTCAAGCCTATCAGCCTAATGGCTGGTGTAACCAATGTGAAATGGCTAGCTAGTTAGCTGGGTGTGCGCTAATACTGTTTCAAAAGTCACGCGCTTTTAGATTTGGAGTAGTTATTCCCCTTGCGCTGCATCGCTGTGGAGCGATGGGTAACGATGCTTCGAGTGTGACTGTTGTCGATGTGTTCCTGGTTCGAGCCCAGGTAGGGGCGAGGAGGGGGACGGAAGCTATACTGTTACACTGGCAATACTATAGTGCCTATAAGAACATCCAATAGTCAAAGGTATATGAAATACAAATGGTATAGAGAGAAATAGTCCTATAAATACTATATAACTACAACCTAAAACCTCTTACCTTGGAATATTGAAGTCTCATGTTAAAAGGAACCACCAATTTTCATATGTTCTCATGTTCTGAGCAAGGAACTTAAACATTAGCTTTTTTACATGGCACATATTTTACATGGCACACATTTTTACATGGCACATATTACTTTCTTCTCCAACACTTTGTTTTTGCATTATTTAAACCAAATTGAATAAGTGTTAATTCAGTACTGTTGTAATTGTCAATATTACAAATAAACAAATATGGGGGGGAATCGGCCGAGTAATCTGTATCAGCTTTTTTGGCCCTCCAATAATCGGTATCGGTGGTGAAAAATCATAATCGGTCGACCTCTAGTCCAAACACACCAAGACAGTCATTAAGAGGGCACGACAACCCCATTTTCCCCCTCAGGAGACTGAAAAGTTTTGCTATGGGTCCCCAGATCTTCAAAAAGTTCTACAGCTGCACCATCGACAGCATCCTGACCGGTTGCATCAACGCCTGGTATGGCAACAGCTCGGCATCCAAGCTTCCTGCCATTCAGGACCTATATACGGTGTCAGAAGGCCCAAAACATGTTCGAAGACTCCAGTCACCCAAGTCATAGACTGTTCTCTCTGCTACCACACGGCAAGCGGTACTGGAGCGGCAAGTCTAGGTCCAAAAGCTTCCTTAACAACTCCCCCCGTTGATCCTTGTTTTTAGACTACTGCTACTCACGGTTTATTATCTATGCATAGTCCATTTCCCCCTACCTACATGTACAAATTACCTCGGCTTACCTGCACCCCCGCACATTGATGCCCCCTGTATATTGCCTCGGTATTGTTATTTTATTATATTTCTTACTTTAGTTTATTTAGTAAATACTTTCTTAACTCTATTTCTTGAACTGCATTGTTGGTTAAGGGTTTGTAAAGTAAGCATCTCACGGTAAGGTACCTATTGTATTTGGCGCATGTGACAAATCAAATTTAATTTGATTTGAAATCATGGCCAATCAATTGAATTTACCACTGGTGGACTCCAATCAAGTTGTAGAAACATCTCAAGGATGATCAATGGAAACAGGATGCACCTGAGCTCAATTTTTTTGCAAAGGGTCTGAATAATTACGTTTTAACCTGTTTTCGCTTTATCGTTATGGGGTATTGTGTGTAGATTGAGGGGGAAAAAATATTGCATTAATTTTAGAATAAGGTTATAACGTAACAAAATGTGGAAAAAGTAAAGGGGTCTAAATACATTCCGAATGCACTGTATGTACAGTGAGTTGTCCCTCAGGTCAGTTGTCTTGGGCCATTACTATTCTCTAATTTTACAAATGATTTGCCACTGGTCTTACACAAAGCTAGAATGACTATGTATGTGGATGATTCTACACTCTACATGTCAGCACCCAAAGCCAGTGAGATCATTGACATTCTAAATAATATATCAGAATGGATTATTAATAATGAACTGGTCTTAAATGCATCTAAAACTGAAATCTTTGTGTGTGGTTCAAAACATCCTCCAAGACCTAAACATCGACTGGATGTGTGTATAAAGGGTGTGACTAGGTGACCATATTACCGCCACACCGTTGGTCATGAAGGAAGCCAAATTCCACATGACCATTTAGTCACATAATTAAGCTTCTCCAAACTCTGATGCTGCTGGTCATTAGTAGCCTACCAAACTAGCTAACTACCTGGTACTCAGCACCCTAATCACTCTGACATCAATGAGAACGCATTCGAAAATCTAATCAAACACTCATGTTGTGCAACATTTCTAAAGGCTATGTAATTGCGAGAGAAAACAGAGTGATGGCCGCTAATAAAAAAACAAGCATCCCATCAGCTTTCTATAGGCTAGGCCTACTATATTTATTTCTCAACTTCCCTAATATTAAACAATTGACTCTAATGCATGACTAAGTGAACATTTTACTTAAGTGGAGGATTCGCCCCCAAGCTTGGGTAGTTTGGTGAACCACCTCCCCTACCTACATGCCGAGACCTCCGTTGGAAAGTTCCACTGAAGACTCTTGAGGTTCTTTGTGGAGGTCGACCGATTAATCGGCATTGCCGAGTAATTAGGGCCGATTTCAAGTTTTCATAACAATCGGTAATCGTCATTTTTGGATGCCGATTATGGCTGATTACATTGCACTCCACGAGGAGACTGCGACAGGCTGCTGTTACGCGAGTGCAGCAAGGAGCCAAGGTAAGTTGCTAGCTAGCAGTAAATTGACATAAAAAACAATCAATCTTAACATAATCACTAGTTAACTGCACATGGTTGATGATATTCCTGTTTAACTAGCTTGTCCGGCATTGCAAATAATCAATGTAGTGCCTGTTAACTTATCATCGAATCACAGCCTACTTAGCCAAACGGGTGATGATTTAACAAGCGCATTAGCTAAAATAAGCACTGTCGTTGCACCAATGTACCTAACCATAAACATCAATGCCTTTCTTTAAATCAATACATATAGCAGGCAATATTAACTAGGGAAATTGTGTCACTTCTCTTGCGTTCTGTGCAAGCAGAGTCAGCGTTTATGCAGCAGTTTGGGCCACCTGGCTCATTGCGAACTGTGAAGACCATTTCTTCCTAACAAATATCGTAATTAATTTGCCTGAATTTTACATAATTATGACATAACATTGAAGGTTGTGCAGTGTAACAGCACTTTCGTGCGTTTGCCAGCGGCTCTTCGCCATGCTTGAAGCACAGCGCTGTTTATGACTTCAAGCCTATCAACTCCCGAGATTTGACTGGCAATACTATAGTGCCTATAAGAACATCCAATAGTCAAAAAGTATATGAAATACAAATGGCATAGAGAGAAATAGTCCTATAATACCTATAATAACTACAATCTAAAACCTCTTAACTGGGAATATTGAAGACTCATGTTAAAAGGAACCACCAGCTTTCAAATGTTCTCATGTTCTGAGCAAGGAGGCGGCAGCGTAGCCTAGTGGTTAGAGCGTTGGACTAGTAACCAGAAGGTTGCGAGTTCAAACCCCCGAGCTGACAAGGTACAAATCTGTCGTTCTGCCCCTGAACAGGCAGTTAACCCACTGTCATTGAAAATAGGAATGTGTTCTTAACTGACTTGCCTGGTAAAATAAAAATAATAAAAAAGTTCAAATTAGCTTTTTTACATGGCACATATTGCACTTTTACTTTCTGTGTTTTTGCATTATTTAAACCAAATTAAACATGTTTCACTATTTATTTGAGACTAAATTGATTTTTATTTATATATTATATTAAGTTAAAATAAAAGTGTTCATTCAGTATTGTTGTAATGGTCATATTACAAATATATATATAAAAATCGACAGATTAATCGGTATCTGCTTTTTTTGGTCCTCCAATAATCGATATCGGCATTGAAAAATCATAATCGGTCGACCTCTAGTTCTTTGGGACAGTGAGGTGGCTAGGGATTGTCAATTCAACACAGCTATTTATGGTGATAAATACACCATATTTATTCCCTCACTGATATTTTGAAAACTTTTGGAACTTTGTGACAAGCACCGCCTTCCTGTGGCCAGAAGCAGACCTTGTTCTACCGAAGCGAACAGTCACTGAGTTTAAGCGACCAGTGAATTTCAGTTCTCTCTCGCTCTCTCGATGGCACACTATGGTATTTCACCCAGTAGATATGGGAATTGATCAAAATTGGCTTTGTTTTCGAATTCTTTGTGGATCTGTGTAATCTGAGGGAAGTATGTGTCTCTAATATTGTTCTCACTCTCACACACACACACACACACACACACACACACACACACACACACACACACACACACACACACACACACACACACACACGGCGAGAGAGGGGAAGTGTGAGGTAGTTAGCAGTAGTCTGCTACCAGTTGTCAAAGAAAATACATTGACCCAATTGTGGAGTAATGCCATTGTTAGACTAGTGCAAATAAAAGGGTAGAATGTTGTTATATAACTTCAAAATAAATACAATTAATTAATTTGACAAACAGTAAAATAACAGTTCAAATCCCATTGCTGATTTTAGACTGTATAATTGCAGTGGCGACCAAGTATTCAGGGAAGGTGGGGCAGAGCCCCACCTGTTTTGAGCTCCACTTGTTTAGCTATTTATTTTGCCATTAATTCATGTCACATATCAGTTTGTAAACATGACAAAATATATAATAGAGTTAATAAAGCCGCATACAAACAACTTTTTTGCTTTCTTAAGGCAGCTCCAAATTGCCGCTGTTTCAGCCTAGCTCAGTGCTTTCTGTACTGGTGGAGCAGCCAGCATAAAATACAGAGCGTAGGGGTTGGCAATGTTCTCTAGTTGCACCGTGATTGGCTCAGTGTTTTGTCACTCATGGGGACACAGCGTCCCTGCAAAATCTACAGGGAGAGCTAGAATGTTCAAGGCCAGTAGGTGCTGCCATAGATTTACATTAGAAGTGCCCATCCAAGAAGGCTCAAAGGTCATTGGCTACAGATAAAATGACATCAAATCACGTTATATCTACCATAGCTTTGATTGGACTTATCATGTCATCATACTTTCAAAATCTTAGCTAACAATCTAGACAAGCAGTCATCATCATGAATCAAGTCGATAATCTCCAAGTATATCCTTTTCAATACTTGTCATATGAAGAGAAATTATAGATAAAACGTATCGGTGTTCATCGGCCATTGGACATAAACATTACACAACAAGTTTGAAATCGCAAATTCAATAATGAGTGGTTTGGAAGGAATCAGTGTCTAACTGCAAGCGTTGCAAAGCACTCACTAGCCTGCTATTCAGTGGAAAGGGTGTGCGGTCCAAGTCTGGATTAAGGGTCTCTTTTCCAAGCTTAAAATTATAAACATTCACATGCAACACCATGGGCCAGAAAATATTGAATACATTGGCCATGCTATCAATGAGCATAACTACTGCTGCATTCAAAACAACTGGAAACTTGGAACTGGGAAATCTCAGCATTCAGTGAGATCAAGACAACTGCGAACTCTGAAAAAATGTTGCTCCGACTGGGAAAATACGTTTTTGTCACAAGAACGCTAGAATTAACTCGAACCCAGCCGCAGAGAAACACAGCAAGCAGAGATAAGGGTAAATCCAGTCTTAACAGAAACAAGGAAACCGGACAAGAGCACACTAATAAAACACGAGACCTAAGCAAAGATACAGGCCAACTGAGGAACCAAAATAACAAGGCAATCAGGTGAACAGAGAAGGTAATTAAACATAGGCATGGTAGCCTAGCTGTTAGTGCATTGGACTAGTAACTGAAAGGTCACAAGTTCAAATCCCAGAGCTGATAAGACACATCTCTGTCTGCCCCTGGACAGGCAGTTAACACACTGTTCCTAGGCTGTCATTGAAAATAAGAATTTGTTCTTAACTGACTTGCCTAGTTAAATAAAGGTAAAATAGATTAATGCAATAAATAATAATCAGAGTAACAAGAAAAACAGGTAAGGGTGCCCTCCAGTGGTAACCTAAGGAAACAACAATCAAATAACAGAAACAGTGACAGTTTTGAAATGTCATCCAACTTGAAATTCCAAGTTGGCATCTTCAGGCCTCTTTCTAGAGCTCCAACCTGAAGATCACTGAGTCATGATTCAACCTTGTTTTTTTTTTTTACAGAGTTCCCAGTTGTCTTGAAAGCACTGTAAATCCAGAGATTACCAGACTTTGATGACAAAGTTTGATCACACAATTTGCCCACAAGAAGGACCGCTGTGTCACCTTCCTGGTCAAGTGAGCACAGGACAAGGTGAGTCCAAAAATGTATTGTATGCTGCTGCATAAATGATGTAATATGCCAGAGAGCTATGTATACTGTAGCTAAGAAAGTAATACTAAGTGTATGTTGTGTAGAAAGCTGTTAGTCGGCTATGTGCCTCACCCTAATAATTTTGTCCTTTTCCCCTCATAACTTAGACTACTGTTCTGACTTGGTGGTGCACACGTAGCCTTTTTTAGAATGTGTATATGCACTGTACAGCTTTACCTACTGAGTGTGCACCTATGAAATGGTGTATCAGCCTACTCATTGACACCCACAGAATACAACTATGTCTAGTTTACACAATGTTGTTAACGTTGTTAATTTCACAGTGGGTTTGGAGTCCTGCAATAATAGCTAATATGCTAATATTTGTGTAAACTCTTTGGAATTATAATCTGTGGGTGTCACTGAGTAAGATGGTACCCCATTTCATGTGTGCACACTTTATAAGTAAGGCTGTAAAGTGATCAAGACAAGGGAGATGATTGTGGACTACAGGTAAAGGAGGACTGAGCACGCTCCCATTCTCATCGGCGGGGCTGTAGTGGAGCAGGTTGAGAGCTTCAAGTTCCTTGGCGTCCACATCACCTACAAATTAACATGTTTCAAGCACACCAAGACGGTCGTGAATAGGGCACGACTAAACCTATTACCCCTCAGGAGACTCAAAAGTTTTGGCATGGGTCCTCAGATCCTCAAAAGGTTCTACAGCTGCACCATCGACAGCATCCTGACTGGGTGCATCAACGCCTGGTATGGCAACTGCTTGGCATCCAAGCTTCCTGCCATCCAGGACCTCTATACCAGGCGGTGTCAGTGGAAGACCCTAAACATTGTCAAAGAACCCAGCCACCCTAGTCATAGACCGTTCTCTCTGCTACCGCACGCCAAACAGTATCAGAGCACCAAGTCTAGGTCAAAGAGTTCTAAACAGCTTCTACCCTCAAGCCATAAGGCTCCTGAACATCTAATCAAATGGCTACCCAGACTATTTGCATAACCCCCCTTTTACGCTGCTGTTATTATCTATGCATAGTCACTTTAATAACTCTACCTACATGTACATACTACCCCAACTAACCGGTGTCCCCGTACATTGACTCTGTACCGGTACCACCTGTATATAGTCTCACTATTGTTATTTTACTGATGCTCTTTAATTATTTGTTACTTTTATTTCTAGCTTTTTCTTAAAAGGTATTTTTCTTAAAACTGCATTGTTGGTTAAAGGCTTGTAAGTCAGCGTTTCACTGTAAGGTCTACACCTCTTGTATTTGGCGCATGTGACAAATCAAATTTGATTTGATTTTGTACAATCCAATATAAATGTCCAATACACACAACAGGTTGACTGTTGAGCTTAATGTGACACATTTCAGTCTTTCAGAGTCTCACAATAAGATCTAAGATGCTAATATTTGTGCAAACGCTACATAGTTGTGTCCTGTGGGTGGCACAGAGTAGGCTGATACCCCATTACATAGATACACATGTCACACCGCAGCCGAGCGGGGCTGTGACTAAACACAGTTCAGTACCATAGAGCAGACTACACCACCCTAGGTTTACACCAAGAGCATAGGGAGCTCTGAATAACACCTCTACCACTGACTGTGCAACGGATGTGAAACGGCTAGTTAGCGTTTCAATCGGTGACGTCACTTGCTCTGAGACACTTGCTCTGAGACCTTGAAGTAGTGGTTCCCCTTGCTCTGCAAGGGCCGCGGCTTTTGTGGAGCGATGGGTAACGATGCTTCGTGGGTGACTGTTGTTGATGTGTGCAGAGGATCCCTGGTTCATGCCTGGGTATGGGCGAGGGGACGGTCTAAAGTTATACTGTTACAACTGCACATGTTCTTTCAGTGCGGGGTTTAGTGGAAGAACATGAAATGAGGATCTGGCATGTCACAATTCAGTTTGTTTTATTTATCTCCCCAGTTCAGTTTCCAGACCCACTTTAGCACTAGCTTAGCACAAATGGAGGGAGGATTGCAACACAAATACAAACAATTAAATCAAACAAAAACAGGTTTCAGTGCCGGTGGGGGCACAGCATTTAATTTAAATTAAATAATTATTTCATCAAGGTAGCACTTCTCTTAGCAAAAACCAAGGCTTCCAAAGGAGCTCTGACACAGCTTCAAACAATGTAGATTCCCTCTCACCTGCACTTTCACCCTGCAAAATTCAGCCTCATGTGATGCCAAATGGATCATACAGGGATGATTCTGTATTTTGAAAATTACATACTGTATCTTGAAAACCTGAGCTGACAAGAAAAACATTTGGGACTATGTCAACAATGGACGAATGAAACAAATACCAAAATATATTTTCAGGTGGAGTTTTCCTTTAAGTTTGCAGACAACATAATGGTGGTAGGCTGACCACCGACAACGATAAGACGGCCTATAGGGAGGAGGTCAGAGACCTGGCCGTGTGGTGCCAGGACAACACTCTGTCCCTCAAAGTAACCAAGACAAAGCAGCTGATTGTGGACTACAGGAAACGGAGGGCCGAGCACGCCCCCAATCACTTTAACAGGGCTGTAGTGAAGTGGGTCGAGAGCTTCAAGTTCCTCTGTGTCCAGATCACCATGGATCTGTTATGGTCCACACACACCAACCCAGTCGTGAAGAGGGCACGACAGCATCCCTTTGCCAAGATAATCCATCCACCTGATAGGTGTGGCTGACTAAACAGCATGATCATTATACAGGTGCACCTGTGGACACTTTAAATGGACAGTTTTGTCACACAACACAGTACTACTGACATCTCAAGTTTAAAAAAAATATATATATTATTTAATTTTAACCCCTTTTCCCCCCAATTTCATGGTATCCAATTGTTAGTAGTTACTATCTTGTCTCACCGCTACAACTCCCATACGAGCTCGGGAGAGACGGAGGTTGAAAGCCATGCGTCCTCCGAAACACAACCAAGCCGCACTGCTTCTTAACACAGTGCACATCCAACCCGGAAGCAAACCGCACCAATGTGTCGGAGGAAACACTGTGCACCTGGCGACCTGGTTAGCGTGCACTGCGCCCGGCCCGCCACAGGAGTCGCTAGTGTGCGATGAGACAAGGATATCTGCTGCTGCTGAGGACTATTTGTCTGTAATGGTGCCCATTTGTGGGGAAAAACTATTTCTGATGAGCTGGGCCTGGCTCCCCAGTGGGGAAACTCACTAAAGTCTTTGAAATTGTTGCATGTTGGTGTAACGGATGTGAAACAGCTAGCTTAGTTAGCGGTGCGCGCTAAATAGCGTTTCAATCGGTTACGTCACTTGCTCTGAGACCTTGAAGTAGTAGTTCCCCTTGCTCTGCAAGGGCCGCGGCTTTTGTGGAGTGATGGGTAACGATGCTTCGAGGGTGACTGTTGTCGATGTGTGCAGAGGGTCCCTGGTTCGCGCCCGGGTATGGGCGAGGGGACGGACGTAAAGTTATTCTGTTACATTGGGTTTATGTTTTTGTTCGGTATATTTAACTATCTGCGTTGACAATTTTTTTGACTCATCCTATACTCTGCTCCTCCGATTTACTATCTGTCACTTTATTCATAGTTCTCTGTACATATCTACCTCATTACTCCGTACCACTGCACATCGCCTCGGTACTGGTACCCCTTATATATAGATAATCAAGTTATCATTACTCATTGTATATCAATTATGGACTTTTCTTATTACGTATTATACTTTTCTATTATTTCTCTATTTTCTTTCTCTCTGCATTGTTGGGAATGGCCCGTAAGTAAGCATTTCACTGTTAGTCTGTGTGACAAATAAAATTAGATTTGATTGCGGATTCGGCTGATACCCCAGTAAATGGATGCACACTTTTAGTTAAGGTTGTACAGTCCAATATGAATATTCAATACACATAGTAGGTTGAATCGTGCGCTAATGTGGGTCATTTCACAGTGGTAAGACGCTAATATATGTGTAAACTCTAAATCAGGAGTAGGCAACACTTTTCCTGGAGTGCCGGAGGTAATGCAGGATTTTGTTCCAACTAGGCTCCACACCTGACCAACTGAGCTAATTGATCAGTTCAATGATGGTCTTCCAGGTACGTTAAATCAAAAACATGAAGTGCCTACGGCACTCCAGGACCAGGGTTGCCCACCCTTTCTCTTCATAGTTGTGTTCTGAGCGTCACTGAGTAAGTAGGCTGATACCAGAGAATGATAGAGGCCTCTAATGGCCAAAAGCCTGTTTTAGCATGAGCAGTGCCATTGAGGGTTTCCATCAATGCTTCTGCCATTTTAAAGTAGTCGAAGTAGTCAACTGGGTGGTAGTCCTATGGGTTGTAGCCTCAAAAGCGCTGCCCATGCTGTCACAGAAACTATAATGGCACAGACATAAAGATGAGTCTTCTATTTAGCTCTATGGCCGATACCTCATTTCATGGGTGCACACTCTATAGGTAAAGCTGTACAGGCCAATATAAATGTTCATTACGCAAAATAGGTTGACTGGGGAGGTGATTTCCCACAATCAAAGTCCCGCAATAAGATCGATGACGCTAATATTAGTGTAAACCCTTTGGAATTGTGTGCCACAATCTGTGTGTGCCACTGAGTAGGCTGATACCTTTAAAGTGTGCACCAATGAAATGGGGTAAGGTGTATATATATATATACACTGTACTCCATATATATACAGGGTTTTTCTTTATTTTTACTATTTTCTACATTGTAGTATAATTGTGAAGACATCAAAACTATGAAATAACACATGTGGAATCATGGATTAACCAAAAAGTGTTAAACAAATCAAAATATATGATATATTTGAGATTCTTCAAGTAGCCACCCTTTGCCTTGATGATAGCTTTGCACACTCTTGTCATTCTGTCAACCAGCTTCATGAGGTAGTCACCAGGAATGCATTTCAATTAACAGGTGTGCCTTGTTAAATATTCATTTGTGGAATTTCTTTCCTTCTTATTGCGTTTGAGCCAATCAGTTGTGTTGTGACAAGGTAGGGATGGTATACAGAAGATAGCCCTATTTGGTAAAAGACCAAGTCCATATTATGGCAAGAACAGCTCAAATAAGCAAAAGATAGACGACCGTCCATCATTACTTTAAGACATGAAGGTTAGTCAATGCGGAACATTTCAAGAACTTTGAAAGTTTCTTCAAGTGCAGTTGGAAAAACCATCAAGCGCTATGATGAAACTAGCTCTCATGAGGATCGCCACTGGAAAGGATGTACCAGAGTCACCTCTGCTGCAGAGGATAAGTTCATTAGAGTTACCAGCCAAAGAAATCGCAGCCCAAATAAATGCTTCACAGAGTTCAAGTAATAGACACATCTCAACATCAAATGTTCAGAGGAGACCGCATGAATCAGGCCTTCATGGTCGAATTGCTGCAAAGAAACCACTATTAATGGACACCAGTAAGAATATTTGTTTTGTTTTTACATTGATTTAATTAGGCAAGTCAGTTAAGAACAAATTCGTATTTACAATGACCAGACGACGACCTAACCCAGAAGACGCAGGGCCAATTGTGCGCCACCCTATGGGACTCCCAATCCCGGGCGGTTGTGATACAGCCTGAAATCGAACCAGGGTCTGTAGTGACGCCTCCTGCACTGAGATACAGTGCCTTAGACCACTGCACCACACACTTAAGCAGAATGGCTACCACAGCATTCTGCAGTGATACGCCATCCCATCAGGTTTTCGCCTAGTGGGACTGTTTTTCAACAGGACAATGACCAAACACATCTCCAGGCTGTGTAAAGGCTATTTGACCGAGAAGGAGAGTGGTGGAGTGCTGCATCAGATGACCTGGCCTCCACAATCACCTGACCTCAGCCCAATTGAGATGGTTTGGGATGAGTTGGATCACAGAGTGAAGGTAAAGCAGTAAACGAGTGCTCAACATATCTGGGAACTCCTTCAAGACTGTTAGAAAAGCATTCCTCATGAAGCTGGTTGAGAGAATTCCAAGCGTATGCAATGTTGTCATCAAGGCAAAGGGTGGCTACTTTAAAGAATCTCAAATCTAAAATATATTTTGATTTGTTTCACACTTTTTTGTTTACCAATGATTCCACATGTTATTTCATAGTTGACATCTTCACTACCTTTCTACAATGAAAAATAGTAAAAATAAAGAAAAACCTTTGAATGAGTAGGTGTGTACAAACTTTTGACTGGAACTGTATATACAGTGCATGCGGAAAGTACTCAGACCCCTTGACTTTTTCCACATTTTGTTACATTGGATAACACATTTTTTTTCATCAATCTACACACCATACCCCATAATGACAATGCGAAAACAGGTTTTTAGAAGAAAAAAAATAACAAAAAAACACAAGTAGTCAGACCCTTTGCTATAAGACTCAAAATTGAACTCGGGTGCATCCTGTTTCCATTGATCATCCTTGGGATGTTTCTACAACTTGATTGGAGTCCATCTGTAGTAAATTCAATTGATTGGAAATTATTTGGAAAGGCACACACCTGTCTATATAAGGTCCCACAATTGGCGGTGCATGTTAGAGCAAAAACCAAGCCATCAGGTCGAAGGAATTGTCCATAGAGCTCTGAGACAGGATTGTGATGAGGCACAGATCTGGGGAAGGGTACCAAAACATTTCTGCAGCATTGAAAGTCACCAAGAACACAGTGGCCTCCATCATTCTGAAAGTAAATTAGTTTGGAACCACTAAGACTCTACCTAGAACTGGCCCCCAAGCAAACCTGAGCAATGGGAAGAAGGGCCTTGGTCAGGGAGGTGACCAGGACCCGGTGGTCACTCTGACAGAGCTCCAGAGTTCCTCTGTGGAGATGGGAGAAAATTCCAGAAGGACAGTCATCTCTGCAGCACTCCACCAATCAGGCCTTTATGGTAGAGTGGCCGGACAGAATCCACTCCTCATTAAAGGCACATTACAACCCGCTTGGAGTTTGCAAAAGGCACCTAAAGACTCTCAGACATGAGAAACAAGATTCTCTGGTCTGATGAAACCAAGATTGAACTATTTGGCCTGAATGCCAAGCGTCACATCTAGAAGAAACCTGGCACCATCCCTACGGTGAAGCATGGTGATGGCAGCATCATGGTCTGGGGATGTTTTTCAGCGGCAGGGACTGGGAGACTGGATCGAGGGAAAGATGAACAGAGCAAAGTACAGAAAGATCCTTGATGAAAACCTGCTTGAGAGCGCTCAGGACCACAGACTTGGGTGAAAGTTCACCTTCCAACAGGACAATGCCCCTAAGCACACAGCCAAGACAACGCAGGAGTGGCTTCGGGACAAGTCTCTGAATGTCCTTGAGTGGCCCAGCCAGAGGCCGGACTTGAACCTGATCGAACATCTCTGGAGAGACCTGAAATTAGCTGTGCATCAACGCTCCCCATCCAACCTGACAGAGCATGAGAGGATCTGCAGAAAAGAATGGGAGAAACTCCCTCAATACAAGTGTGCCAAGCTTGTAGCGTCATACCCAAGAAGACTCAAGGCTGTAATCTCTGCCAAAGGTGCTTCAACAAAGTACTGAGGAAAGGGTCTGAATACTTATGTTAATGTTATATTTCTGTTTTTTTATATATACATTTGCTAACATTCCTAAAAAACAGTTTTTGCTTTGTCATTATGGGGTATTATGTGTAGATTGATGAGGCAAAAAATAATTTTGTCAATTTTAGCTGTAACGTAACAAAATGTGGAAAAAGTCAAGGGGTCTGAATACTTTCCGAATGCACTGTATAGTCTAATAAATTCACATTTTATATACTGTTCATTATCAAATGAATTCATGGTCGTATTTATTTATTAGTTATATAACAACATTTCAACCTTGTTTAGCATGATCTAGTCCAAATATGGTATTATTCCACTATTTGTATCAGTTTCAATGGGGGCCTTTTATTTTGAATGCGAACAGGTTTTCACACAGGTGAACTGACCCACAAAATGGGTAACTGAATTTTTTTTTTATTGAATCCGAAATCCATTACATGTCCAATATCCCTGTCTCCCAACCTATGTCAATGGGAATGAGACTGAGTGTACCGATATGCTGGGATTGGTTTAAAAAATAATAAAAGAATGGCTGTCTGACCCACTTCCAAATGAAATCTAAACAGTCAACAAGAGAAGTAGGCACGTTATAATGACTGCCACCATAGAGACATTGCACAATTATTCAAGCTCTTCTATAAAATTACAAAAAATGTAAATCAAAAATGTGAAATATAATATGCTGAGCCTGGACTACAAAGGGTTTGCATTTCCTTCAGAATTTGAAACCGCTTTATTTTATTTTACATAATAGTCACTACTAGCAAGCGGCTCATCAAGACCTCGACAATCTGCATGGTTTTCAAAGGGAGATTGTTGGTCACTGAATTGAATTTTAAGAAAGAACTAAATGATATGTCAGTGTTATTCTGACACAGTATGTCTGATTCAAAACAATACGTACGAAAAAAAATAGATTGTGATCTTATGGGGAATGTATTATTCGTTTTTGTTTATTTTATTTTATTGTCTTCCCCTACAAAAGATGGGTCAGTCGACTCCCTCTGCCCGCGAGCTGTTTTTGTACACTCTGCTACAGAACAGTTTTGTGTCGCGCGGGCCTTAAATTAGTAGCTTTTTCTACATTCTTTTCAAAAGATGCTCGCTCACGGAATCAAAACAATCAAACGAAGAACAAGAATTCTCAAGAAACTCTTGCCTCTAATCAAACTCGGATAGAATTCAAATCAAGAAACTTCCACGTAGTTTGAAGGGTGTATTTGTGATTTTATTTCACTACTATCGCTCTCGATCGTTTACAAGACCAAGCTCGCGCCAGTCTGATGAATTCGCCGAACCAGGACGAAAATGATGTGCCCGTTAAAGACCCGGTGAAATACGGCGAGCTGGTCATATTGGGGTGAGTAACAGTAGGCTAGACGGATAAATAGTAGTTGATCGAAACTGAGCAAATAGTCGTGGTAGCGCGATTCGGTTACTACTATTATATTCGTGTACTACGAAAACAATTTAAAGGATGACTGTGTGAGTCGATTTGAGTTCGGTTGGTTTTGTTCTACACAGACAAACGTTATCCTTTATTGCTATACAGAAAATGTAAGCTTATTTATATTTCGCAACAAATTTGCCCCACACAATTGTGGGGAAATTATTGTGAAGTTGCTATAGAACGAGCGCTAAGTATAGTAACGTTGCAGTAACTTTGTAACACTGGGGACTGATTTGATACATTGTTACTTTGTAACAGCGCCCGAATATAATTGTTATAATAAGTAGTCTGCCACATCATCATAAGCCCACACTGAAATGAGTAAGGAGGATGTAGGCTTTTTTCTTCAATAAAGATCTGAGTCGGTGTAAAATCAGCACTCGATTGCTCAGGCTGAAAATACCTATGATGTCATACTATTCTGGAGCTGTGATGATCGCAGAAAGTGGGACACTGGATGAAACCAAACCAACCGGTAAAACACAGCCTAGCATATCCCACCACAATTGATGTGTGTGTATATATAGCCTACGTTTGTGGTTCACTTAGGGAATTAATCAACAACCACACGCAGGCCTATTGGAGCATTCACAAATGGTGCCTGCATGTTGGCTAACATATTTTCCCCACACATACCAGACAGGATGTGCATAAGAGAGACAGACATTCAGCATTTCCACCTCTGCCCAGTCTATAGTCCTGAGGATCTTTGGCTTAACTACGTTCCCATGCACTCTCTCATTCTCAAACTTCCGTTGTGCTTCAAGAGCATCCTGCATACAGGCCTGTGATGCAGTGACTCCATGACACCACTCTTCCTCTCTCCACCCCTCCTGAACTAGACTACGGCGCAATCCCAAATCAACCCCTAGCCCTGATCTGGGCACAGATATGAAAATATTGGATATATATGAGCAATATAGTTATTATAGCTAGCCTACCTCTTGTCTGGAATGTTTTGGCATGTTGTATGTACCTCAAATACACAAGTAACAATGCATAAGGGTAGGGGCTAATGGTTTATCCACAGTCTTGTGTTAACACTCCCGGCTCTGAACACACTATGCTTCTCCCTACCAAAGACCGGGGTTCAATCCCTGCATCCTCCATTTTCACACTTGACTGTCTCCCCCTCTTGTTTCAGTACTGTCTCAATAACATGCAAAAAATATCCAAGAAGAGTGGAATTCTGACTGACACCTCAAGTGTAGTAATAGTAATGTGTTCGCAGTAGAGATCGACCGATTATGATTTTTTTAATACTGATACCAATTTTTGGAGGACCAGAAAAAGCATATACCAATGAATTTCTCTTTAAAAAAATATATGTATATTATTAAAATGTCTTTTTTATATTGATATATATATATCATATAAAAAAGACATTGTAATAATGCCAATTACAACAATACTGAATGAACACTTATTTTAACAAAATATAATGCATCAATAAAATCAATTTAGCCTCAAATAAATAATGAAACATGTTCAATTTGGTTTCAATAATGCAAAAACAAAGTGTTGGAGAAGAAACTAAAAGTGCAATATGTGCCATGTATAAAAGCTCATGTTTAAGTTCCTTGCTCAGAACATGAGAACATATGAAAGCTGGTGGTTATTTTTAACATGAGTCTTCAATATTCACAGGTAAGAAGTTTTAGGTTGTAGTTATTATAGGAATTATAGGACTATTTCTCTCTATACAATTTGTATTTCATATACCTTTGACTATTGGATGTTCTTCTAGGCACTTTAGTATTGCCAGTGTAACAGTATAGCTTCCGTCCCTCTCCTCGCCCCTACCTGGGCTCGAACCAGGAACACATTGACAACAGACACCCTCGAAGCATCGTTACCCATCGCTCCACTTGCAAAGCAAGGGGAACAACTACTCCAAGTCGCTGAGTGAGTGACGTCACCGATTGAAATGCTATTATCGCGCACCCCGCTAACTAGCTAGCCATTTCACATCAGTTACACCAGCCTAATCTCAGGAGTTGATAGGCTTGAAGTCATAAACAGCTCAATGCTTGAAGCATTGCGAAGAGCTGCGAGCAAAACGCACAAAAGTGCTGTTTGAATGAATGCGTACGAGCCTGCTGCTGCCTACTATCGCTCAGTCAGACTACTCTATCAAATATCAAATCATAGACTTAATTATAACATAATAACACACAGAAATACAAGCCGTAGGTCATTAATATGGTCGAATCCGGAAACTATCATTTCGAAAACAAAACGTTTATTCTTTCAGTGAATAATATAATAATATAATAATAATATATGCCATTTAGCAGACGCTTTTATCCAAAGCATACATTCTACGTATGGGTGGTCCCGGGGATCGAACCCACTACCCTGGCGTTACAAGCGCCATGCTCTACCAACTGAGCTACAGAAGGACCATGAAATATGGAAGCGTTCCGTATTTTATCTAACGGGTGGCAACCCTAAGTCTAAATATTCCTGTTACATTGCACAACCTTCAATGTTACGTCATAATTACGTAAAATTCTGGCAAATTAGTTCGCAACGAGCCAGGCGGCCCAAACTGTTGCATATACCCGGACTCTGCGTGCAATGAACGCAGGAGAAGTGACACAATTTCAGTCGTGCAAAGATTGTGCTTTTTTCGCAAATGCGCTTTTGTTAAATCATCCCCCGTTTGGCGAAGTTGGCTGTCTTTGTTAGGAAGAAATAGTCTTCACATAGTTCGCAACAAGCCAGGTGGCCCAAACTCCTGCATATACCCTGACTCTGTTGCAAGAGAAGTGACACAATTACCCTAGTTAAAATAAATTAATGTTAGCCAATGTTAGCCGGCAATATTAACTAAATATGCAGGTTTAAAAATATATACTTGTGTATTGATTTTAAGAAAGGCATTGATGTTTATGGTTAGGTACACATTGGAGCAACGACAGTCCTTTTTCGTGAATGCGCACTGCATCTATTATATGCAACGCAGGACACGCTAAACTAGTAATATCATCAACCATGTGTAGTTAACTAGTGATTATGATTGATTGTTTTTTATAAGATAAGTTTTAATGCTAGCTAGCAACTTACCTTTGCTTCTTACTGCATTCGCGTAAATGAATGCGCACTGCTTTTAGTATCTCTCTCTTTCCTTTGTAATTATACTGTAATGATTTAGTCATTACATGAAATCTTGTTCACACACAGACCCAATGATGTTCTGGGAAATGCTGAATGTTCTTCCCAGTTCTCTAGCTGCAGTATAACATTGAGGAAATCTTGAGAGAACCCTCTCCTCGTCGCTATCAGACGTGTATATTTTGACTATAACTGGCCTATGTTAGTTTTGGGCTGGTAACCGAAAGGTTGCTGGATCAAATCCCAGAGCTAACAGGGTAAAAATATTTTCGTTCTGCCCCTGAGTAAGGCAGTTAACCCACTGTTCCTCGGGCGCCGATGACGTGGATGTCGATTAAGGCAGCCCCATGTCCCTCTCTGATTTAGAAGGGTTGGGTTAAATGCGGAAGACCCATTTTCAGTTGAATGCATTCAGTTGTACAACTGACTGGGTATCCCCCTTTCCCTTTTATGCTGCGATGGCATGATTTTCCAGATCCACCTTAACCATCAAATGTTCGGCAGGCTCGGTCGGTATCTCAGTGCAAGGGCATGTGATGTGATTGTTCTGCAGTGAGTCCCTGTCTGCTATCTGTCATTCATTATCTTAGTTAGGCTAGGCTGAGTGGGCTCTCTGGTTCTGTGTGCTAACCAGGGCCCGGCTCTGCAGCTCACCCCTGCCCTTCTCTCTCGCGCCCACTTCTCCTACTCTACTTTCTATCTTTCTCTGTCTTACTCCTCCCCCAGTGCTGTTTGCTGACTCTCTGAGAGAAGCAGTCCTTAATGGCACCTCTGCCCTCCACAAAAATAAGGCTGGTGTCAGGGGGCAGAGGAAGTGAATATTTCATACTGCGTACAGCTGTTGGGCGATGTCAACCTTTTTCCTATTGTGATTATGTCCTCATAAAACATTGTGATTTGATGGTATTGGCCCCTATTTTAATAGCGCCAAATCGCGGCTACAACTGGATGAATCATGATGAAAGATAATGTTGCTGAAAGCCTGGGCAGAGGCTAAGTGCAAGCAAACATTTTATAATATACATTTCTGGTGGAGAGTCAGCATGGAACAGGTGTGTCTCGCGCACATGATGCAGCAAAGTGACTGTCAACTAATAAGGAACGAGCGGTCATACCGTAGTGAATTAGGTTATAACTCATGGGCTGGATAAGCAAGTCTACAGTCTTCAGAACTGGATAATAATTACGTTGCCTCATCCTCGTTCTCTCTCTCATAAAGCTGTGATTGAGAATAGCCTATGCCTAGGCTTACAGACTCCCACATTTGTAGTTGTTCTTTTTGCAAGAGGAAACTTTAGGACAACGCCTTCTTAGAATATTTGGGAAATGAGCTACTGTTTGTAACTTTAACTTGCCTTAAAGCTTTTGTGATAGGCCTAGTAGGAGGACAGGTTATTGGCCGTTTGGTTTTTGACCTCGCGTGGAGGGATTTTTCCGCCCCGCGTGGGTCACTTCTTTCATAATAAGCTTGAACTTGTCATTCAATTTTTCTATAGGCTATTGATAAGTTTGTTCTCTCTCATTATTAGTCCCCTGGCTACCTTAAATTTGTAGGCTATTCAAACAACCTTTTGAGGTGGAACTCCATTAGATTAATATATTGTTTGATCAGGAGAGAAACCATGCATGTGTAAAACGATGAAAGCCCAAAGTCATATTCCATATCGTAAATGAGAACTTGTTCTCAACTTGCCTACCTGGTTAAATAAAGGTGAAATAAATAAATATCGAATGGAGAGACGAGGGAATATGGCCTACGTTTTTTGAAACCGCTAGACAAACAAATACTGAACAAAAATATAAACACAACATATCAACTGTTGGTCCCATGTTTCATGAGCTGAAATAAAAGATACCGGAAATGTTCTATACTCACAAAAAAATGCTTATTTCTCTCAAATTTGTGCACAAATTTGTTTACATCCCTGTTAGTGAGAATTTCTCCTTCACCAAGATAATCCTGACAGGTGTGGCATATCAACAAGCTGATTAAACCTGATTAATAAACACAGGTGCACCGTGTGCTGGGGACAATAAGTAATGTTGACTGCAGGACTGCCCTTTTGTTGGGAAAAATGCATTCTGAGTGACTGGGCCTGGCTCTCCCCAGTGGCTGGGCCTGGCTCGCCCCAGTGGCTGAGCGTATGCCCTCCCAGGCCCACCCGTGACTGCTCCCCTGCCCAGTCACGTGTAATCCACAGATTACCGTAATTTCCGGACTATAAACCGCTACTTTATTCCCAGGCTTTGAACCTCGCGGTTTATACAATGACGCGGCTAATTTATGGATTTTTCCCACTTTCAAAAAAACTGAGCACCGTCACATAATGCTGTGTTTCGTTAAAGCCTATTTATTTTTGTCACAAGCCGTGTTTCGTTTAAAGGCTGTGTAAAGTTCATTTGTTTCAATGTACCGGTAGGCACCTGCGGCTTATAGACATGTGCGGCTTATTTATGTACAAAATACATATTTTTTAATAATTCAGTGGTTGCTGTTTATATTCAGGTGCGCTTAATAGTCCAGAAGTTACGGTAAGGCCTAATGAATTTATTTCAATTGACTGATTTCCTTCTATGTACTGTAACTCAGTAAAATCTTTGAAATTGTTGCATTTATATTTTTGATCAGTATAGTTAAGGAATGTCTTATATATATTTTTTTAATTGATAGGTTTAGGCTTTAAGGTGTGTGTGTTTTCTGACTGGACATTTTGCGCCTCTTTGGTGGAATTCTCCGCTCTGTCTAGTCTACATTCCTCTCTTGCGTTCTGTAGGCCTATATAACACAGGCTATAGCAAATGGAAAGGAATAGGCAGATTACTCTGAATGTCACACGTGTGCTGCCCTGCCATTCACTGGCCAACTCCATTCTTTTCTGCGCAGCGCCAGTCAAGTTCAAATAGGCAAACCATCGCCTGTCACATTACGATGTCGTCACCATTGACCATAGCTGTCAATCATTGTTGATCGACAATACTATTGTAATATCGCGAAACCCTACTGTTTTGCCTGGCCAGTTCTGGTCCATCTGCTTCCCGCATCTCGGCCCTTTCATCACTTTCTGTATCCCTCTCTTCCTGACCTCTGCCCTGCTTTACTCCTGCTCTCTCCCTCATGTTTACCCCCTTTCTCTCTGCCCTCTCTCCTTGTATTTATCTGCCCTGTCTTTCTTTCTGGTCTACCTCTCCTCAATGCCCTCTTTCTCCTTACACCCCCCCTCCCTCCTGCCTGTTCAGCTCTGTCCTGATGTGACACAGGGTCATTGTACAGGTAGCAGTGGGTTCCCTTCAGATCTCCTCTCCTTAGATCTCATGACCGGGCCTCACTACTGCACTCTGTTCCACCACTGTGGAAAGGGAAATATCTTGGCTTGTCTGGTCTGGACTAACATTGTGAAAGGGAAAGATCTTGGCTTAGGTCTCGTTTAGAACTGTGGAATGATGCTGATCGTCCAGGAAGAGCAGCTGCAGCTTGGCATAGAGAGGCATAGCTTTGTTAAAAGAGGAGAGCGAGGGCTGGGAGAAAGGAGGAAGGACTAGAGAGGGAGAGAGGAGAGGAATAATTTGATTTGAAAGCAGGGTTGATGTCCCCTCAAAGGGCTCTATGTCCACTGGGCATCATCTGAATAGTGTTTAATAGGTACCATGCCCAGCTGATTAGCTGAAAGCAGGCCTCACCATGAACTCTTAGCGTGACAGTGCAGTTCTTTTCAGTTGCCCAGCAAGCTAGAGACAAGAAAGAGTTTAGGTTTGAACAATCATCTGAGATGACCACACAGTTCCACTTAGGCTAACGCTCATTCTTTCTCTTTTTCTCTTCCGTGTCTCTCGCTGTCTCTTTCGATGCTGACACACACCAACAAAGATATATATATCACACACACAGAGAGAGAAAGGTGCCCAGAGGAGAGGTTAAGAAGGAGTTGAACCTACAAGTATTCAGAGCACCATATTAATTCAACCATTGTTATTCAGGCATTTGCTGAATACAGTTTAATTGGTGTTTCAGTGTAAAGAGGGTTCGCCCAGTAAGCGCGCTATTCTGAGGTTTCAAGTGGCCTGTCAGTGAATCGGACTCAAGTGGTACTTATCCGTATCTATGAGCGGGTAGTTGTACATTAGTTGTCTGTGAGGAATGAGTGGTGGAGGTGATAGGCCAGCATTTATAAAAGGGATGTTTCATTCTGTAGCAAAGTAGGCCCACAGAAACCAACACCGACGGGAGACCGTCAATTTGGAAGAGCCAAATGATCAGCAGGGATTTGCGATATCTCCAAAGATCAAATGAGGTGAATAGGTCGACCGATTCATCGGAATGGCCGATTAATTAGGGCCGATTTCAAGTTTTCATAACAATCGGAAATCGGTATTTTTGGCCGCCGATTTCCGATTATTGAAAAAAAAATATATATATATATATATATATATATTTTTTTATACCTTTTATTTAACTAGGCAAGTCAGTTAAGAACACATCTAACCATTGCACTCCACGAGTAGCCTGCCTGTTACGCAAATGCAGTAGAAGCCAAGGTAAATTGCTTGCTAGCATTAAACTTATCTTATAAAAAACAATCAATCATAATCACTAGTTATAACTACTAATCCAATTTAGAAGGCAATATTAACCAGGTGAAATTGTGTCATTTCTCTTGCGTTCATTGCACGCAGAGTCAGGGTATATGCAACAGTTTGGGCAGCCTGACTCATTGCAAACTAATTTGCCAGAATTTTACGCGTAATTATGACATACATTGAAGGTTGTGCAATATAACGAGAATATTTAGATTTAGGGATGCCACCCGTTAGATAAAATACAGAACGGTTCCGTATTTCACTGAAATACTAAACGTTTTGTTTTCGAAATGATAGTTTTCGGATTCGATCATATTAATGACCAAAGGCTCTTATTTCTGTGTGTTATTATGTTATAATTAAGTCTGAATTGATAGAGCAGTCTGACTGAGCAGCAACAGGCCCGTAATCATTCTTTCAAACAGCACTTTCGTACGTTTTGCCAGCAGCTCTTCGCAAGCACAGCGCTGTTTATGACTTCAAGTCTATCAGCCTAATGGCTGGTGTAACCAATGTGAAATGGCTAGCTAGTTAGCTGGGTGTGTGCTAATACTGTTTCAAACGTCACTCGCTTTTAGATTTGGAGTAGTTATTCCCCTTGCGCTGCATCGCTGTGGAGCGATGGGTAACGATGCTTAGAGTGTGACTGTTGTCGATGTGTTCCTGGTTCGAGCCCAGGTAGGGGCGAGGAGGGGGACGGAAGCTATACTGTTACACTGGCAATACTATAGTGCCTATAAGAACATCCAATAGTCAAAGCTATATGAAATACAAATGGTATAGAGAGAAATAGTCCTATAAATACTATATTAACTACAACCTACAACCTCTTACCTTGGAATATTGATGCCTCATGTTAAAAGGAACCACCAACTTTCACATGTTCTCATGTTCTGAGCAAGGAACTTAAACGTTAGCTTTTTTACATGGCACATATTTTACATGGCACATGTTACTTTCTTCTCCAACACTTTGTTTTTGCATTATTTAAACCAAATTGAACATGTTTCATTATTTATTTGAGGCTAAATTGATTTGATTTATGTTTTATATTAAGTTAAAATAAGTGTTAATTCAGTATTGTTGTAATTGTCATTATTACAAATTTAAAGGATCGACCGGCATCTGCTTTTTTGGTCCTCCAATAATCGCTTTTGGCGTTGAAAAATCCTAAATCGGTCGACCTCTACTACATGGCTTATTCTCTTTCTTATTTATTTATTTTCAGATGTTGTTATTTAAAGCAGGCAGACCGGCATCAAGGAATTCAGTTACTGTTCGATTGAACGAGTGGGCAAAATTAGTGACCTAAGTGACTTTGAGCATGGTATGATCGTCGGTGGTTCCAGTATGTCAGAAACAAAACATTGAGTCAGTGGCAGTCCTGTGGACGAAAACGGTTTGTTTATTAGTGGTCGAAGGAGAATGGCAAGCCAAAAACAGGCAAATAACGGCACAGTAGTGGTGTGCAGAATGTCATCTCGGAATGTACAACTGATAGGTCCTTGTCACAGATGGGCTATTGCAGCAGAGGATCACTCCTATCAGCAAAAAACAAAAAGAAGTGGCTCCAGTGTGCACACGATCACCAACTCTGGGCAATTGAGGAGTGGAAAAACATTGCCCGGTCCGACGAATCCCGGTTCCTGTTGCGTCATGCTGATGGCTGAGTCAGGATTTGGCGTGAGCAGCATGATTCCATGGCCCCAACCTGCCTGGTGTCAACAGTACAGGCTGGTGGCAGTGGTGTAATGGTGTGGGAATGTTTTCCGGGCACGTGCGTGTTAGGTCCCTTGATACCAATTGAGCAAGCTTTCCATGCCCTGAAGAATTCAGGCTGTTCTGGAGGCAAAGGGGTGGGATTTGACCAAGTACTAGATGGGTGAAAAACATTTAGCATGTAATTTATTTAATGTAGAATCGAATGAATTGAATGTTATGTGTTTGCGTTCTCTAGGTACAATGGCTCTCTGCCCAGTGGAGACCGGGGGAGGAGGAAGAGCCGCTTCGCTCTGTACCGGAGGACCAAGGCCAACGGCGTCAAACCCAGCACTGTTCACATCCTCAACACACCACAGGACAGCAAGGTGTGTGCGTGAGAATGTGATGTTGCCGCAGTCTTCCTATAGTGGGAAATGCTGTCCTCATGGTAGGCCTACAGTAATGGAGTGTGTGTGAGAGGATATCGCAGCAATATGAGGATGTAAAGGTCTACCCTAAACTCTCCTGTGGTGGTGGTGTTGTTGTGATTGCAGGCGGTCCACAGCAGGGGGCAGCACAGCATCTCCTTCACTCTGTCCCGCAACCAGACAGTGGTGGTGGAGTACTGCCACGACAACGACACTGACATGTTTCAGGTAAACACCACAGCAATGCTTTTTTTTCCTTTCAGCTAAACACAAAAATAATGCCTGCCTGCTTATCTAGGTAATACTGAGTTCTTTGTCTTCCAAAAACAGGAAGAACAGAAAGAGGATAGCGACTGAACACCCAGGTGTTGCTACCACTTTTTCCCTTTTTTGGACGCTTTTGCTGTGTGTGTATACACCCTCCTCCAGAGTTTGTTTAACGGATGCTTTATTTTGGCTCATGCGGGAAATACCCTCCACCGTGTGTGTGTGTGTGTGTGTGTGTGTGTGTGTGTGTGTGTGTGTGTGTGTGTGTGTGTGTGTGTGTGTGTGTGTGTGTGTGTGTGTGTGTGTGTGTGTGTGTGTGTGTGTGTGTGACACTGAAATAACAATTCAATCAGCCAATCCCACACCAAACCCCTACTGTATTGTATGAGTAAGAACCACACCAGCAACCTTCCACAACAGCTGGGGGACGGGATGAATATTCAATCAGTTCTGAAATAGATGTCCGGTGGCCAGCTTAGAACCCCGGATACATTCAAAGCACGGAGAGCATTGTAGAACTATGAAATGTATCTTAAGTGGGTTATCACAGGTGGTTAATTTACCGTGAGTAACTGCACACAGCCTGAAATGAAATGTAGACAGATGTTACTGCTATTTGTGTGTGAACGATGATACAAAAGTAATAAGCACAGCAGGATCCTGGCCTAATTAACAAGCTAAAGAAAAGCTCAAATCATCACCATCACATTCATCAATAAAACCAAATCATGGCCTGACATAAATATGACTTTAAAGGGAGCAAAGGACCTTAAATTATTTTCCCATCGAACCCTGTTCTGAACACAAGACCGATCCCATGTAATGTTTGTCTCTCTCACCCGTTTCCCCTGCAGATTGGGCGCTCCACAGAGTGTCCAATAGACTTTGTCGTGACGGACACATCAGGAGAGGGGAAGGAGTGCGAGGACCCCTCAGTGGCCCCCAGCACCATCTCCCGCTTCGCCTGCAGGGTGGTGTGTGAACGCAACCCCCCCTACACTGCACGCATCTACGCCGCTGGCTTTGACTCCTCCAAGAACATCTTTCTAGGGGTGAGTGTGTACCTAACCAACGTGTACCTACCTAACCAACGTGTACCTAACCATAAACAAAAGAAAGGTTAGTAGGCAATATTAACCAGGTGAAATTGTGTCACTTCTCTTGCGTTCATTGCATGCAGAGTCCGGGTATATGCAACAGTTTGGGCCGCCTGGCTTATTGCGAACTAATTTGCCAGAATTTTACGTACTTATGTCATAACATTGAAGGTTGTGCAATGTAACAGCAATATTTAGAGTTAGGGTTGCCATCTGTTAGATAAAATACAGAACAGTTCCATATTTCACTGAAAGAATAAACGTTTTGTTTTCGAAATTATCGTTTCCAGATTTGACCATATTAATGACCAAAGGCTCGTATTTCTGTGTGTTATTATGTCTATGATTAACTCTATGATTTGATAGAGCAGTCTGACTGAGCGATGGTAGGCACCAGCATGCTCATAAGCATTCATTCAAACAGCACTTTCGTGCATTTTGCCAGCAGCTCTTCGCAATTCTTCAAGCATTTGTGCTGTTAATGACTTCAAACCTATCAACTCCCGAGATTAGGCTGGTGCAACCGATGTGAAATGGCTAGCTAGCGGGGTGCGCGCTAATAGCATTTCAAATGTCACACGCTCTGAGACTTGGAGTAGCTGTTCCCCTTGCTCTACATGGGTAACGCTGCTTTGAGGGTGGCTGTTTTTATTTTTATTTTTTATTCACCTTTATTTAACCAGGTAGGCAAGTTGAGAACAAGTTCTCATTTACAATTGCGACCTGGCCAAGATAAAGCAAAGCCGTTCGACAGATACAACGACACAGAGTTACACATGGAGTAAAACAAACATACAGTCAATAATACAGTATAAACAAGTCTATATACAATATGAGCAAATGAGGTGAGAAGGGAGGTAAAGGCAAAAAAGGCCATGGTGGCAAAGTAAATACAATATAGCAAGTAAAACACTGGAATGGTAGTTTTGCAATGGAAGAATGTGCAAAGTAGAAATAAAAATAATGGGGTGCAAAGGAGCAAAATAAATACAGTTGGGAAAGAGGTAGTTGATTGGGCTAAATTACAGGTGGGCTATGTACAGGTGCAGTAATCTGTGAGCTGCTCTGACAGTTGGTGCTTAAAGCTAGTGAGGGAGATAAGTGTTTCCAGTTTCAGAGATTTTTGTAGTTCGTTCCAGTCATTGGCAGCAGAGAACTGGAAGGAGAGGCGGCCAAAGAAAGAATGGGTTTTGGGGGTGACTAGAGATATATACCTGCTGGAGCGTGTGCTACAGGTGGGAGATGCTCTGGTGACCAGCGAGCTGAGATTAGGGGGGACTTTACCTAGCAGGGTCTTGTAGATGACATGGAGCCAGTGGGTTTGGCGAAGAGTATGAAGCGAGGGCCAGCCAACGAGAGCGTACAGGTCGCAATGGTGGGTAGTATATGGGGCTTTGGTGACAAAACGGATTGCACTGTGATAGACTGCATCCAATTGTTTGAGTAGGGTATTGGAGGCTATTTTGTAAATGACATCGCCAAAGTCGAGGATTGGTAGGATGGTCAGTTTTACAAGGGTATGTTTGGCAGCATGAGTGAAGGATGCTTTGTTGCAAAATAGGAAGCCAATTCTAGATTTAACTTTGGATTGGAGATGTTTGATATGGGTCTGGAAGGAGAGTTTACAGTCTAACCAAACACCTAAGTATTTGTAGTTGTCCACGTATTCTAAGTCAGAGCCGTCCAGAGTAGCGATGTTGGACAGGCGGGTAGGTGCAGCTAGCGATCGGTTGAAGAGCATGCATTTAGTTTTACTTGTATTTAAGAGCAATTGGAGGCCACGGAAGGAGAGTTGTATGGCATTGAAGCTTGCCTGGAGGGTTGTTAACACAGTGTCCAAAGAAGGGCCGGAAGTATACAGAATGGTGTCGTCTGCGTAGAGGTGGATCAGAGACTCACCAGCAGCAAGAGCGACCTCATTGATGTATACAGAGAAGAGAGTCGGTCCAAGAATTGAACCCTGTGGCACCCCCATAGAGACTGCCAGAGGTCCGGACAGCAGACCCTCCGATTTGACACACTGAACTCTATCAGAGAAGTAGTTGGTGAACCAGGCGAGGCAATAATTTGAGAAACCAAGGCTGTCGAGTCTGCCGATGAGGATGTGGTGATTGACAGAGTCGAAAGCCTTGGCCAGATCAATGAATACGGCTGCACAGTAATGTTTCTTATCGATGGCGGTTAAGATATCGTTTAGGACCTTGAGCGTGGCTGAGGTGCACCCATGACCAGCTTTGAAACCAGATTGCATAGCAGAGAAGGTATGGTGAGATTCGAAATGGTCGGTAATCTGTTTGTTGAGTTGGCTTTCGAAGACCTTAAAAAGGCATGGTAGGATAGATATAGGTCTGTAGCAGTTTGGGTCAAGAGTGTCCCCCCCTTTGAAGAGGGGGATGACCGCAGCTGCTTTCCAATCTTTGGGAATCTCAGACGACACGAAAGAGAGGTTGAACAGGCTAGTAATAGGGGTGGCAACAATTTCGGCAGATAATTTTAGAAAGAAAGGGTCCAGATTGTCTAGCCCGGCTGATTTGTAGGGGTCCAGATTTTGCAGCTCTTTCAGAACATCAGCTGAATGGATTTGGGAGAAGGAGAAATGGGGAAGGCTTTGGCGAGTTGCTGTTGGGGGTGCAGTGCTGTTGACCGGGGTAGGAGTAGCCAGGTGGAAAGCATGGCCAGCCGTAGAAAAATGCTTATTGAAATTCTCAATTATGGTGGATTTATCAGTGGTGACAGTGTTTCCTATCTTCAGTGCAGTGGGCAGCTGGGAGGAGGTGTTCTTATTATCCATGGACTTTACAGTGTCCCAGAACTTTTTTGATTTAGTGTTGCAGGAAGCAAATTTCTGCTTGAAAAGGCTAGCCTTGGCTTTTCTAACTGCCTGTGTATAATGGTTTCTAGCTTCCCTGAACAGCTGCATATCACGGGGGCTGTTCGATGCTAATGCAGAACGTCATAGGATGTTTTTGTGTTGGTTAAGGGCAGTCAGGTCTGGAGAGAACCAAGGGCTATATCTGTTCCTGGTTCTAAATTTCTTGAATGGAGCATGTTTATTAAAGATGGTTAGGAAGGCATTTTTTAAAAATATCCAGGCATCCTCTACTGACGGGATGAGATCAATATCCTTCCAGGATACCCCGGCCAGGTCGATTAGAAAGGCCTGCTGTTGTCGATGTGTTCCTGTTTTACTAAAGTGCCTATAAGAACATCCAATAGTCAAAGGTATATGAAATACAAATCGTAGAGAGAAATAGTCCTATAATTCCTATAATAATTACAACCTAAAACTTCTTACCTGGGAATATTGAAGACTCATGTTAAAAAGAACCACCAGCTTTCATATGTTCTCATGTTCTGAGCAAGGAACTTAAACGTTAGCTTTTTTACATGGCACATATTGCACTTTTACTTTATTTTCCAACACTTTGTTTTTGCATTATTTAAACCAAATTGAACATGTTTCATTATTTATTTTTATTTTATTGATGTATTATATTAAGTTAAAATAAGTGTTCATTCAGTATTGTTGTAATTGTGATTACAACAATAAAGATGACAATTTTTTTTTAAATAAAACGGCCGATTAATCAGTATCGGCTTATTTTGGTCCTCCAATAAGTCTGTATCGGAGTTGAAAAATCATAATTGGTCGACCTCTAGTACCCACCTACATTTTCTCCCATTGGGTGGCTACTAAACACAACCAATCCTAGACGTGAGTAACCAAGCTTCGGTTCTTTCTTGGTTTTCTTATTCTATTTCATCTTCTTCATCACCTCCTCCTCTTCCAGGAGAAAGCCACTAAGTGGAAGAACCCGGACGGCCACATGGATGGCTTGACCACCAACGGGGTGCTGGTGATGCACCCTGAGGGTTTCCCTGAGGACAACAGACAGGGCCTGTGGAGGGAGATTTCTGTTTGTGGGGACGTCTATGCCCTCCGAGAGACACGCTCTGGACCCAGCCGAGGCAAACTGGTCAGTACCGTAGGCTACAAGAGGCACAACCAGGGCACCCTATTCCCTATGGGCCCTTGTCAAAAGTAGTGCACTATATAGGGAATAGACACCTGTATGTATTTGTGACTTTTCATTTTCTCAGATTTTGTTCTTTGTGTGCATATGTACTTGTGTGTATTAGTCTGATGTCCTCCCTGTGTGTGTGTGTGTGTGTCTCTCCTGGCCTGTAGGCGGAGGGAGAAAGTAGTGCCTTGCGGGATGGTTCTCTGGTGGACCTGTGTGGAGCCACTCTGCTGTGGCGTACTGGGGAGGGCCTGCTCCACGCTCCCACCCTCCGCCACCTGGAGGCACTGCGACAGGAGCTCAACGCTGCCCGGCCACAGTGTCCTGTAGGCCTCAGTACTCTGGCATTCCCTAGCCTGCCACGCAGCCACAGGTGGGTAGCTACTACACAGTGACCGACAAGAAGCTACACCACAAGGAGGTAGTATACATGAGTTGCCCCTATCTACTTGGACAGTGGTCGGGGAAAATTCAACATGCCTCGATTACAACTGTTTTTATCCCTTGTAGTCTATTTAAAAGCTATTTTACAATACAACTACTACCAACAAAATAAATGGTGCTTTGAGTTTGAGGTAAAACTTCAAACCTAGTAGTTTTCCTTTTCTCCCCAGTCTGGAGGAGCGCCAGCCCTGGGTTTACCTCACCTGCGGACACGTGCATGGCCGCCACGACTGGGGCCAGCGCCCCGAGCGCCGGGAGGCGAGAGGAGGAGAGGGGGAAGGAGGGATCTCCACAGTCCGCCGGGAGTGCCCTCTATGCAGGAGCGTGGGGCCCTACGTACCCCTGTGGCTGGGGTGTGAGCCCGCCGTGTACGTGGATGCGGGAGCACCTACGTACGCGTTTGTACCCTGCGGCCACGTGTGTTCAGAGAGGACAGCCAAGTACTGGGCGGATACCCCGCTGCCCCATGGGACCCACGCCTTCCGGCCCACCTGTCCCTTCTGCTCTGCCCCTCTCAGCAGCACCCCACAGGGCTGGACACGCCTCATCTTCCAGGGCCCCATCGACTAGCCAGGGCCTCCACGGATGCATTCCACAACTATTACGCAACAGTGGAACCAACAAAGTCACTAAACCAAAGGCCCAATCCTAACTTGAGATAATTGTGTATAACTAATATGAATATTTCTCCAATTTACACTACATCCATGGTGATGTTAGACAAGTGTGTGTATCTCAAACATTTGTGTAATAATGTGTTAATGTCATTTTAGGATCTGTGCTGTAGTTTGCATTAGGCACATTTCTCTCAAGTTAAGATTTGGCCATAACAGAATCTCCCTTCAAAAGCAATAAGAACACCACTATAGCGAAGCATAGTTTTTAGATAACCTAGTTTTTTGGCTAGTCATCCATGTCTCCAATTCTGTCTCTCTTCAGACATGGCTGAATGTTGTCTGCAGCTCAAGGGCTAAACCTGAGGTGTGTTGAAGTCACTGGATGTTCATGATTGCTGGTTTCCTGACAAAATCATCTCAGCCCAATTTTGAACCAATAATGTTATTATGCTACTTCAGTGTTTGAGTGAATATTCCCTTTGACATATATGAATTATCTGGAAAACATAACATTGTAATATTTTGCGAAGCGGTTCAACCCCACAGTACCAGTAACTTACTCTACAGTTGCAAATATAAGTGATGTTGGTGAACATTCTGCAGTTTGACCACACCTCAGGTTTGTGACCAAACAGACAGACAGGGTCCGTGTCATGAGACATAGCAGAAAGGTCAGAAAGCAACCTCATAAGACATTTTTTTTCAAAGAAAATATAACTATTTTATAAAAATGGGGGGTGTTTGGGGTGGGATGGGTTGGGATTTCATTTAGATGTTGAGTGTTAAGACAACTATTTTTCTATCTTGAGTATTTAGTTAAATGTGATTTCTCAATGTATGCGTTTTCTGTAAGTGTATGATGTATTATGTGTGTTCGATGAAACGAGGAGAGTGAGAAAAAATTCCCAACACTGTGTCACACACGTTACACGACCATAAACAATTGCCCAGACAATGAATGTAGCCAAATACTCAGGCTACTAGCTTAGCCTGCCCAGGTGCTTGTATTGAATTGCTCTATATTACGCTACTACTATTTTTTTATCTGAACGTTGTGATATACAGTACCAGTTGACACATCTACTCATTCAAGGGTTTTTCTTAATATTTTACTATTTTCTACATTGTAGAATAATAGTGAAGACATCAACTATGAAATAACACATATCATGTCGTAACCAAAAAAATGTATTTTATATTTGAGATTCTTCAAAGTAGCCACCCTTTGCCTTGATGATAAGCTTTGCTCATTCTTGGCATTCTCTCAACCAGCTTCACCTGGGATGCTTTTCCAAAAGTCTTGAAGGAGTTCCCACATGCTGAGCACTTGTTGGTTGCTTTTCCAGGTGACTACCTCATGAAGCTGGTTGAGAGAATGCCAAGCGTGTGCAAAGCTGTCATCAAGGCAAAGTGGCTACTTTGAAGAATCTCAAATATAAAATATGTTGATTTGTTTAACACTTTTCTGGTTACTACATGATTCCATGTGTTATTTCATAGTTTTGATGCCTTCACATTTATTCTACGATGTAGAATATAGTAAAAATAAAGAAAACCCCTCGAATGAGTAGGTGTGTCCAAACTTTTGACTGATACTGTAGCTTGAAAATGTCCAATTGTTGCAGGAAGATGAACACATTACACCCACATGTGTAACATGAACATACATTCACGTCTTGCACTGTGGATTGCCAAACCTTGCATTTGTGCTTAATTGTGCACAGTGTGGCATGTTAATTATACAGCCCTAAATGCCTCAAATGAAAAGAAATGTCAGCAAAATGACTCAGTCCAACACAAATCTACAATTTAAACATTTTCCATATAAGAAAGATACACGCGTACTCAAGCTTCTACTCATGGGCCAGAGAGCAATATTTCTTATTCTGGAGGGTGCAACATTACAGAACGTTCAGATAGAAATGTTTGGAGTAGAACTGAGAATGTCTCTATTTTACATTTCTATGCCCCAGATGCATTAACTACTTCAGGTTTACAGCCGTTAGGCCTCCACACAGTGCCATGCTGTATTTCATATAATGGGTAATGTTACCAATGGGTAAATATAAAACCACTTCAGGATGTCTTCCAAGTCCCCAGTTCATTTAGAAGAGCAACCTTATCTTCCTCAGTACCAGTGTTTTCACCAAACCAATTGTCTATTAGCTCAGGTTTAGAATACTCAGAGTTTGCCCCGAGGGTAGCACAGGACACTGAGCTACAGTAAGCTTGTAGTAAAATATTTTAGATGGTCATTCATTTCATGGCCGCATTTAAGGAGTTGCATCGTTACAGAACATTCGGATAAGAATGTTTTTTAGAACCAACATGATTTTCTCTCATGGAGAATATTGAGTCATGTCAGCTCTAAAGTCAATTTCAATCTGAAACTTTCTGTAACATTGTTACCTCTTAATAGGCCCCACCCAGCTAGCACATAACGTTCGGTGAACCATATGTTTCTGAGAGCGTGGTTGTCCTATTATTTTGCATGCAACCTCCTGGGAATGGTGCAGGATAGTTGCTTTGCTTTGGAACATTCTCAGCACATTTAAGGAACTTGACAAAAAAACTTTGTTAAAGTAATCAAATGGCAAGAAAATAATCTTTTCCTAATAGTTCTAATATGGTTACATGTCATTTCAATTTTAGTAATGCTCTAGGAACATTCTCCAACTTGTTTTACATTTGTTGACATCAAATAGTTCAGAGAGGTTAAGAAACATTGTTCTTCTGTGGGAAATGTTTCCTAATTGTTCTATTTAAAGGCATGTTCTCAAATTGTTCCAAGAATGTTAAGAACTTTCCATAAAAAACAAAAAGCGTTTAGCATTTTAGGCTAAAACATTTACATTCTCTTTTCAGCATCAACAAAACTCTTATCCTCTATCTTGTTAGTGTGTTCAGGGGTGTTGGCTGCGCCCACTGATTGGCCACACCTGGTCTTAATGAGTGCTTGTTTCCTTTTAAATGGGGTCTGTTTGAATAGACTAAAATGAAAAGGTTTGTATGCGTAAAAAAAAACATGGCATGCTCGCTCCATCCTGGTGGTGCAGTGGACTAATTCCACGGATACACAACAGAAAATGATAGGTTTGAATCTCACTGATGTTGTGTCACAACAAAAAGTTTGCATGATTAAGCCTATGGATCCCCATTTCCATGTTTCCTAGCTGTGCTTGAAGTTCAACAAATGTACCCAAAAATAAGCTAGCATTGTTATTAAAAGTCTTACTGAAACGTTCAGTGAAGGTTTTACGGAATTTATTTAAAAACCTCAAAATAATCGGAGCGTTAATAAAACCACCCAGGAAAAGTTTCAAGGAACCAGAGTAAAATGTTCTCAGGTCCTCCCAGGCAACCTAAAGATAAAATGTTCCCATAACAGGCTAAATGTTCACTTCTGTTCTCAGAAAATTACATTTTTTTCTCTGTTTTACCAGTCAGTAAATGTATGGCTTCGTTCCCACAACCAATGTAAAACCAAGAAACTTCGTTCCCACAACTTCCAAGGAACCAAAATGTGCTAGCTGGACTGTACCATTCAGTATTCCCCAAGTCCTCAGAACCTCAGACAGATTAGCTCAGAGCAGGTCTGAGATCAGTTTGATGACACACTCCTCCATATACAGTTAGTAGTATAGTTGCCAAGTCCCTCAGGTTGGGGTGGAACTAGTCAGGTTCAAACACAGTACAGAGTTTTTCAAAACATTTCATTAACATTTCTGTTACCTACCCCATTACGACAGCCAAAATCCCCACTGGTCCAATCCATGGGATATCCTGCTATTGAACATGCCAATTCTAAAATGTATTATGATATAGCAGGTGAAATGAAATGATGTTTGCCAAATTGTTTGGCTCATTTAGTTTTTTATATTCTTTGTTGTTTTGGACCTTTTATCTGTTTTGTTTTTATCCTGTAATTTATTCTCCCATTGAGTCGGTAGAAGTTGCCCCTGACCACTGTCTAATGGTTAAGGTTAGAATTGGGTGAATGTAATCTGATCCTACTATAGATCTGTGGTTAGGAGGAACTTCTACTTATAAACCATTATTTTATCCGGTTGACTCCCACATCACAGCTGACCTCTGACTTGTAATAACCTCACAGCAATCACATTCCTCTGGAGCGACCAAAACGCTAAACGCTGATTGTTTCTCACCTTTCTGTAATCCTGGGGTGCACAGACAATCACTGTACACACATCAATAAACCTGTTTTAAAACTAGCCTCTTTGTCTGTTCACTGGCTGGAAGGGGATGGGATTGGATGAAGGTTTGGAAATAGCTGTTTTCCCCTACTTTTAATTTACATTTGATTTATTTAGCACATTTGAAAAGCATTCTTTGTTTTAGTCTCTTCTCACATGGGGTGGAGCGAGACTGTCTTTATTTTAATGTTTTTTTAATTGAATATTAAAACATACTATTTACTTTCAGTAAAGCGGCTCAACATTTATTTACATTGCATTGTCATCTAACAGACTCCCATTCAGAGCGACCCAAAGAAGCAACCTGGGTCAATGCCCTGCCAAGGGAATGTTGACAGATCTCCCACAAGGTCAAAACAGGGCCCCGAAGCAGTGACCTATCAGCCACCGGCCCAAGCTCCCAATCGCCAGGCCACCAGCTCTCCAAGACACCCCCTCCCCCCCACACACACACACAGTTCCCTAAGAGCTGCCCCTCAACCATCCAAGAACCCCCCAGAAAAAAAAATAATAATTCCATTCCCCACCCTGAAGTGCCCCCCCAAGCCCACTTGCACCAACAACCAACAAAATGAAGAACAGAGAAAAACTAAGGAAAACAGAAAACAATGCAAAAACAAAAGACATCAAGGACAACAAATACATTTTGAGTGCATGTATGGCACTATTTACATGTGCGTGAGTGTGTGTATATGCATGTGTACACGTAAAAACACCTGCACGGCGTCAGCCTAAGGCAAACAGGCATTAGATATAACAACGTTGCCCATCAGTGTCATTCCAACTAACTAACTTGTCTCCAACTTGTCTCCAATTCCACATCCCAACCCTCAACTTCCCTCAGCCCATCCCAGCGCCATATATCTTTCAACTATCCTAGTTTCCTGGGACTTTAATGCAGGTAAACTTAAATCAGTTTTACCAAATGTTTACCAGCATGTCACATGTGCAACCAGAGGGGAAAACAACTCTAGACCACCTTTACTCCACACACAGAGATGCATACAAAGCTCTCCCCCGCCCTCCATTTGGCAAATCTGACCATAATTCTATCCTCCTGATTCCTGCTTACAGGCAAACACTAAAGCAAGAAGCACCAGTGACTCGCTCAATACTACATAAGTGATTAGACTTAATATAAAACTTGTGTAATCGGCATACATGTACACCTTTCTTTATAGGCCTTTGATTTCTAATCCTTGAATGTTGTTATTTGATCGGATTTTAAATGCTAGCATTTCGATAGCCGTAACGAATAGATATGGTGACAGTGGACACCCTTGTTTAACTCCACTTGACATTTCAAAAATCTCTGAGAAGTAGACGCTGTCTACTATTTTAGACCTGGGGTTGCTATACATTACTTTTACCCATTTTATAAGGGACTCCAGGCATTTATAAATAAAATCAAAGGCCTTTTCAAAATCCACAAAAAATACCAGGCAAAAAGATTTCTGTCTCCTAGGTGTCTTTTATACAGGTAACGAGCTGAGATTAGGAGCACACTCTTAAAGGGAGTGCTCCTAATCTCAGTTTGTCACCTGTATAAACACATCTGTCCACAGAAGTAATCAATCAATCAGATTCTAAACTCTCCACCATGGCCAAGACCAAAGAGCTCTCCAAGGATGTCAGGGACAAGATTGTAGACCTATGCAAGGCTGGAATGGGCTACAAGACCATCGCCAAGCAGCTTGGTGAGAAGGTGACAACAGTTGGTGTGATTATTCGCAAATGTAAGAAACACAAAAGAACTGTCAATCTCCCTCGGCCTGGGGCTCCATGCAAGATCTCACCTTGTGGAGTTGCAATGATCATGAGAACGGTGAGAAATCAGCACAGAACTACACGGGAGGACCTTGTCAATGATCTCAAGGCAGCTGGGACCATAATCACCAAGAAAACAATTGCTAACACACTACGCCGTGAAGGACTGAAATCCTGCAGCGCCCACAAGGTCCCCCTGCTCAAGAAAGCACATATACATGCCCGTCTGAAGTTTGCCAATGAACATCTGAATGATTCAGAGGACAACTGGGTGAAAGTGTTGTGGTCAGATGAGAACAAAATTGAGCTCTTTTGACATCAACTCAACTCGCCGTGTTTGGAGGAGGAGGAATGCTGCCTATGACCCCATGAACACCATCCCCACCGTCAAACATGGAGGTGGAAACATTATGCTTTGGGGGTGTTTTTCTGCTAAGGGGATAGGACAACTTCACCGCATCAAAGGGACGATGGACGGGGCCATGTACTGTCAAATCTTGGGTGAAAACCTCCTTCCCTCAGCCAAGGCATTGAAAAATTGGTCGTGGATGGGTATTCCAGCATGACAATGACCCAATACGCACCGCCAAGGCAACAAAAGAGTGGCTCAAGAAGAAGCACATTAAGGTCCTGGAGTGGCCTAGCCAGTCTCCAGACCTTAATCCCATAGAAAATCTGTGGAGGGAGCTGAAGGTTCGAGTTGCCAAACGTCAGCCTCAAAACCTTAATGACTTGGAAAAGACCTGCAAAGAGGAGTGGGACAAAATCCCTCCTGAGATGTATGCAAACCTGGTGGCCAACTACAAGAAACGTCTGACCTCTGTGATTGCCAACAAGGGTTTTGCCACCAAGTACTAAGTCATGTTTTGCAGAAGGGGTCAAATACTTATTTCCCTCATTATCAATTTATCAAATCAATTATTACTTTATCAAATCAATTTATAACATTTTTGACATGCGTTTTTCTGGATTTTTTGGTTGTTATTCTGTTGTGATTTTGTTCAAATAAACCTACCATTCAAATAATATACTGATCATTTCTTTGTCAGTGGGCAAACTTACAAAATCAGCAGGGGATCAAATACGTTTTTCCCTCACTGTACACATCAAATTGTGGCCCTAGAGTGCGGTTTCCTCCTAGCCCACCAGGGGGCAGCCTCTGCTAATTTAGACCAAGGCTAGCACATCATCTCTATCATATCAGGGGTTACTCTCATGTTGCATCACCTCTTCAACTAATTTCACTGATTAGAATGAGTCATTCTGGCTGCCTTGAAAGTATGCAACCCAAACCAAGATAAGATGCTACGCTACATTTCTCATAATAATAGAACTACCCGAGATTAAGAAAAGGGTTTGGGAAGAGTTGAGACGGTTGCTTCTCTGCAAAGTTCTCAAGATGTCAAAAGACTCAGAAAGAAAACCTGCTGACTGCAGTGTTATTTAAAAGTTTGTTCAGAAATTATTTCACTCTACAACTGAAGAAGAGAGAGTTTTTTTCTCAAAGAGATTATGAAGCCTATTTCATGGATATCTTAGTGACACAGAGTATTTAATCTCTTCCTCCAGAGAGAGAGAAAGAGAGCGAGAGAGAGTGAGAGGAAACGAGAGAAAGAGGCTGTATCTGTGAGACCCAAAAGAGCTCTTCAGAGTTTGTTGGTGAGTCATTCAGTGGGAGATGATAGAAGCAGCATGAGTACACACTAACACCGACTATAGTCTATTAGGCAATAGAGAAAATGGTCACACAGACACTCATGCACAGTCACACCCACTGCCTGAAATTCAGATAAATGGTACAGTATTTGTAAGTATCAAACAATGTATATAAAGCAACGACTGTAAATTCCCAATATGAACTCAAGTCAAAACATTCCAGGAGAGGGCCATCTTCCCTTGTCACTGTGTCTATAAGCATTGTTTAACTGAACTGAGCTGAGAGAGCAGTAGGGTCTAACATTTTATTAATACTGTAATACAAAGTGCAAATACAGACTCAACTCATTTTATTGTATAACAGTAACAATATATAATTGCACAGTAATTACCTTAATTTTTCATGAAAAGTATTGATGGTGAGAAATTAACAGACTGTGTGTATGCCAGTAATTGTCAGTAATTCTCTGCATGTGTGTCCCCGTCTGTTTATACAGTATCTGTGTTTGTATATGTGTGTGTGTGTGTGTGTGTGTGTGTGTGTGTGTGTGTGTGTGTGTGTGTGTGTGTGTGTGTGTGTGTGTGTGTGTGTGTGTGTGTGTGTGTGTGTGTGTGTGTGTGTGTGTGTGTGTGTGTGTGTGTCAGGGGAGCAGGGGTAGATGATGGAGGAAGGGCTTAGTGAAACAGTTTAAACTCTGAGGAGGGATTTGCAGGTTTTGATCCTGGCTAATTAACGTGGAGCCCTCGATGGGACGACTGGGTATTTGTGACAGGGAAGTTTGAAGGGGACTCTTGTGTGTGTGTGTGTGTGTGTGTGTGTGTGTGTGTGTGTGTGTGTGTGTGTGTGTGTGTGTGTGTGTGTGTGTGTGTGTGTGTGTGTGTGTGTGTGTGTGTGTGTGTGTGTGTGTGTGTGTGTGTGTGTGTGTGTGTGTGTGTGTGTGTGTGTGTGTGTGTGTGTGTCAGTGATAATCACTTGGTTCTATAATCATCTCTTCCTCTCTGTGTGTCCCTATGGTGAGATGATCAGAGGAGCGGAGGGCATCCACTCTATTGTTCAATCAATTCACTCATTAACTCACAACATTAGGAAACTTTAATTAAGCATGGGGCCTGCCACGATTAATTAACTTTGAGACTACTTCCTTTTTTCTTTCCCGTACACTTATTTTACTAAGTCAGGGAAGCTACAGAATGCACTAATTTAGCCACACAATTTACAAATCCAATTAAAGTCAATATTAAGGCTTCACAAGCTGTCCCATGCATAGTCTTAGCTATAATACTATCCTCTTTTGTGGTTAGAACAGCCAGGGTGTGTATGTGTAAGCCGGAGAATAATGTATTAAATAGGGTTAGCAGTTATAATAAGTTTGGTTATTGAAAAGAGTTTATTATGCTGTGTTATCCTGTTAGGGAGGTGGTGTTGTGGCACTTTATTGGTAATCCTGAGTCTCCCATCGCTCTGAGTGGTCTCTTTTACCCCCACCCTGTTCCAGTGTCTGTGTGCTTTCCCTTTTCTCAAAAGATCAGTGTCCTCTGTAGACCTACCTGATTGACAAGACCTACATATGTGACTGGTCACATCTAACTGGGCACAAGTCCATTTTTTGTTGATTTTCATATTATGACGATAGTAGGACTAAACTGTGGTGCACATATTACTTTCAACAATACAGAAATGACACTTGACATTAGTATAGGCAACCACTTGAACACAGTTCTCTCAAGCTTGGCAACAATTAGCCTAGAAGACTAACTCTGCGTTTACACTAGGAAGCGGCTTCGCCCAGTGAAACATCGGAAGCTACTCACTTTCAATGAAAGGAAAGCGAGAGAAGCGGGACCATTGAGGCGGGGGGGACTAAAGTTGGTAAAAGCTGAACTTGGTTCAAATCCTCCGCGATATCGAGACGTGAGGGACCAATCGATGCTCAACATAGCTTCCAACCACTACTGGATTGGCTGTCAATGGCAGTTGACACGTAACACTACCCAGCGTGCTTAGCACCCACATGAGGGCGAGGCTGGAGTGGCTAGGCGAGTCAAAACAAATAACGTTTTATTTGTCACATGCTTCATAAACAACAAGTGTAGACGAACAGTGAAATGCCCTTCCCAACAATGCAGAAAGAAAGAAAATAGATAATAGAAAAGTAAAACACAACGTAAACTCACCCCATTCCGTACAAATGTGCGCAACCGCAACATTCAAACGAGGCTACAAAGAAAACTAATGGGACTGTGTTGACTTCAAAATCGGGTGTGTAAACTAGGTTTCTATTCTAGCGTTGATCGACATGGTAAATGGCTCTATAGTATTGGAGAAAAGTTTAAAAAACGGACCCTCCGTTACATCTCGACGTGTCATGTCGTAACGTATAGCAGGCATAAAGCAACTATTTCTGTCTTACAATCTCTCTCCACCAGGTGTAGCACTTCTCTCAAACTTTAAAAACAAGAAATGGACAGTGACGGGGTAAAGGGGGATACCTAGTCATTTTTTGCGATCATCATTCTCAAAGTCGCTGTTTACTTCTAAGCTCACTTTAGCACCGCCCTAAAAAACAGATTCAAATTCGACACAAACCTTCAAATAGGTACGTAATGACACATTATATGAACTCTTTATAGTGTTTTATTTACATTTTAGAGGCGATAAGCTGATAAGTTGGACAGAGAGTGAAAAAAAGCCATTTCCCCAAACGACATCTCCCCTTCTCACTATCACGCATTAGTTTCGCTTCCCCACCAATATTTTTAAAAAGACCCGATGGGGCTCATTGCCTGCTTGAATTATGCAGAAACGGGCAGCGTTTAGGTAATGTAATTGATTATGTTAGAAAGGGGAGGAATTGTGCTTTACAATGGTATTGACATTACAGTTGATCTGGAAGTATTACGTTTTTGGGGCGCAAAAATGAGGGCAATTGTATGGACCAAGGCGATGTACGTGAGTTTACGTTGATAATAAAAGTAATACTAAATACACAATGAGTAATGATACCTTGTACCCCTGCACAAGTTAATTGAGGTAGATATTGTATGTACATATTACTATGAATAAAGTGACATAATAAAACAGTAGCAGCAGTGTATGTGATGAGTCAAAAAAAGTTAGCGCAAAAGAGGTAAATGCAGATAGTTAAACAATTATCTACCCAGACTATTTAACTAATTATTTAGCAGCTCTTATGGCTTGGGGGGGCAGAAGCTGTTCAGGGTCCTGTTGGTTCTAGACTTGGTGCATCGGTACCTCTTGCCATGTGGTAGCAGAAAGAACATTCTATGACTTGGGTGGCTGGAGTCTAACAATTTTTTCGGTCTTCCTCTGACACCGCCTGGTATAGAGGTCCTGGATTGCAGGGAGCTCGGCCCCAGTGATGTACTGGGCCATATGCACTACCCTCTGTAGCGCCTTGTGGTTAGATGTCAAGCACTTGCCATGCCAAGTAGTGATGCAGCCTGTCAAGATTCAATGGTATAGCTGTATAATGTTTTGAGAATCTGAGGGCCCATGACAAATCTTTTCAGCCTCCTGAAGAGGTAGAGGCATGGTCGTGCCCTCTTCACGACTGCATTTGTGTGTGTGTGGGCCATGATATATCCTTAGTGATGTGGACTCCGAGAAAGCTCTCGACCCGTTCTATTACAGCCCTGTCTATGTGGGTGACTGTGTGCTCGGCCCTCCTTTTCCTGCAGTCCACGATCAGCTCCTTTTTCTTGTTGATGTTAAGGAAGAGGTCGTTGTCCTGGCACCACACTGCCAGGTCTCTGACCTCCTTCCTATAGATTGTCTCATCGCCGTCGGTGATCAGTCCTACCACCATCGTGTTGTCGGAAAATGTAATGATGGTTTTGGTGTCATGCGTGGCCACACAGTCGTGGGTGAACAGGAAGTACAGGAGGGGGCGGACCCGTAAGGGGTCCACGTGTTGAGGGTCAGCATGTCAGTTGTGTTGTTGTCCACCCTCACCACCTGGGGGGCGGTCCGTCAGGAAGTCCAGAATCCAGTTGCAGAGGGAGGTGTTCAGTCCCAGGGTCCATAGCTTACTGGTGAGCTTGGAGGGCACTATGGTGTTGAACGCTGACCTGTAGTCAATGAACAGCATGCTCATGTACAGTAGGTGTTCCTCTTGTCCAGGTGGGAAAGGGCAGTGTGGAGTGCAATAGAGATTGCATGATCTGTGGATCTGTTGGGGCGGTATGTGAATTGGAGTGGGTCCATGATGTCTGGGATGATGGTGTTGATGTGGTCCATGACCAGCCTTTCAAAGCATTTCATGACTACAGATGTGAGTGCTACAGGGCAGGGCGATAGTCATTTAGAAAGGTTACCTTCGCATTCTTGGACACAGGGACTATGGTGGTCTGCTTGAAACGTAGGTATTAGAGAGTGGGTCAAGGAGAGGTTGAAAATATCAGTAAAACACTTGCTAGCTGGTCAGCTCATGCTCTGAGTATGCGTCCTGGTAATTTGTTTGACCCTGCGGCCTTGTGAACGTTAACCTGTTTAAAGGTCTTACTCACATCGGCTACGGAGAGCGTGATCACACAGTCGTCCAGAACAGCTGGTGCTCTCATGTATGGTTCAATGTTGCTTCTCTCAAAGCAAGCATAGAAAGCATGGAGCTTGTCTGGTAGGCTCGCATCACTGGGCAGCTGGGGGCTAGGTTTCCGATTGTAATCCGTGATAGTTTACAAGCCCTACCACATCCGACGAGCGTCAGAGCTGGTGTAATAGGATTTGATCTTAGTCCTGTATTGACTCTTTTCCTGTTTGATGGTTCATCGGAGGGCGTCGTCGGATTTCATATAAGTGTCCAGATTAGTGTCCCACTCTTTGAAAGCAGCAGCTCTAGCCTTTAGCTCAGTGTGGATGTTGCCTTCATTAATACATGGCTTCTGATTGGGATATGTACATGCTGTAACTGTGGGAACAAAGTCGTTGATGCACTTATTAATGAAGCCGTTGACTCATGTGGTAAACTCCTCACGCTCAACCACACAAAGTCGGGAAGCAAGTTCAGGGAGTAGTGAGTGTTTTAATAAATAAATTAAACATAATACAAAACAAGAAAACACAAACAACGCACAGACAATTAACAGGGACAGAAACAATAACGCCTGGGGAAGGAACCAAAGGGAGTGACATAAATAGGGCAGGTAATCAAGGAGGTGATGGAGTCCAGGTGAGTGTCATAATGCGCTGATGCTCGTAACGATGGTGACAGGTGTGCGCCATAACGAGCAGCCTGGTGACCTAGAGGCCGGAGAGTGAGCACACGTGACAGTGGTTTATGTACTCGCCAAAGTAGTTTAGTCAGGGTGCCCACACATTGCTGATATAGTTTCAATGGCCAGTATGAGATATTATATTCAAAATAAAGTACAAATTAAGATGGTGGACCTTACAAGCGTAATAACAACCATCTTTTATTCCCCACCATCTCCACAACACAGTGTTTTGTAGCATGACCGATACAGCCCTCAGGGACCACACCATAATACACAGTAAATGACACCCAATTAAACATTTCGTCATTAGTGTGTGTGTGTAAGTGTGTGCAGATGCTAAGCACATGTGCGTGCGTGTGAGCGTGTTGCGCGCACGCCGCACCCACCACAAACTTAACTCAGCCGCGGGCCAAGATTCGCTCCACTTGTGTTAAATATTTAATCTCTCCTCCCTTTCTTTTTGACTGTCCTTCTTTGTTGAGCCCTGCTTCAGAATAGGTCAAAGATAGTGTCGTCCCCAGAGCAGATATTGGCACTCTGCAGTGAGGTGAGGCATCAGCTACAGGCTCAATGAGCATATTAGACAGGTCGGCGTCCTAGGCCTATGAGTCATTTGAAAACATTTCTCATTACACCTTATCATGGCAGCACTGGAGGGTTACAAGAGGGAAATGAGAGTGTCTTAGAAAGAGAGAGAGGGGGAAGGGACATCAAAGTGGTGGTCTATTTAAATTGACTGATCTTTTGTGAAAGAACTCCCAACATAAAAGATTACCCCCCCATACCTAATATCACATACTGCATACCCTTGGATTACGTGTCAAGGGTTAATAACTTACGGTGAGGTGTGTGTGTGTGTGTGTGTGTGTGTGTGTGTGTGTGTGTGTGTGTGTGTGTGTGTGTGTGTGTGTGTGTGTGAGAGAGAGAAAGAGATAATGAGAGAGACTAGAAAGACAGAGAGAGAGAGGAGAGACTCCAACCTCTTGACTGACACATTACAAATTCTGACAATCCCATATCACTGTCCCAACTATGAAAAGCCAAGGTTGGTGAATGGGGGGAAAATAAGACGGTTACAGGAAATAGGAAAGTGTGTGTGTGTGTGTGTGTGTGTGTGTGTGTGTGTGTGTGTGTGTGTGTGTGTGTGTGTGTGTGTGTGTGTGTGTGTGTGTGTGTGTGTGTGTGTGTGTGTGTGAGAGAGAAAGAGATAATGAGAGAGACTAGAAAGACAGAGAGAGAGAGGAGAGACTCCAACCTCTTGACTGACACATTACAAATCCCTGACAATCCCATATCACTGTCCCAACTGGCAGAGTGAAAAGCCAAGGTTGGTGAATGGGGAGGGAAAATAAGACGGTTACAAGAAATAGGAGTGTGTGTGTGTGTGTGTGTGTGTGTGTGTGTGTGTGTGTGTGTGTGTGTGTGTGTGTGTGTGTGTGTGTGTGTGTGTGTGTGTGTGTGTGTGTGTGAGTGTGTGTGTGTGTGTGTGTGTGTGTGTGTGTGTGTGTATGCGCGAGTGCGTTTCATCACTCTTTCCTTTATATGGCATTGGGTCACACTTTATTAGATGCTCTACAGATAGTCATGCAATCTGCTTGCTAAGGTTACAATTAGGGTTTGGTTTAGAATAAGGGTTAGGGTAAGAGTTAAGGTTAGGGCTAGGGTAAGGGTTAAGTTTAGGGTTAGGATAAGGGTTAGGGTTAGGGCAAGGGTTAAGTGTAGGGTTAGGATAAGGGTTAGGGCAAGGGTTAAGTTTAGGGTTAGGATAAGGGTTAGGGCAAGGGTTACGTTTAGTGTAAGGGTAAGGGTTAAGGTTAGGGCAAGGGTTAAGTTTAGGGTTAGGATAAGGGTTAAGGTTAGGGCAAGGGTTAAATTTAGGGTTAGGATAAGGGTTAGGGCAAGGGTTAAGTTTAGGGTTAGGACAAGGGTTAAGGTTAGGGCTAGGGCTAGGTTAAGGGTAAGTAGATCATCCGTAGATGCTTTACAGGCTGACTTTCCAAATAAAGTGTTACCAGCGTTTGTTCTCTACTTTTTCTCTCCCTGGATGTCTCCATCTTAACACAGCTCCTTTTGTGGCAACCAGGGCGGGAAATTATTTTGGTGTGTGCGTTCTTCCATCCCACCCGCCAGATTAATGACGTCATCGGTTACCACTCTCTCTCTCTCCCGCTCCCTCTCTGATAACAGCCCTGTGCGCTTGCCTCCTGCCTGCCGCTCGCTGCTCCTCGCACTCAATTTCAGATAACACTAATGGAATCTGTCCCGCGCGATTGTAATGTGAGCGAGACTCATTTGCCACGGAGCTTGGAGTTGTCAGCTTGGCGGGCTGTGGGGGGGCGAGAAGAGAGGAAAGGGAGAAGGAAAGAAAGCTAGGAGATGGGGGTAGATGAGGAGAGGGAGAGGGGTTTAATAAAGAAGAAGAGAGGAGTGTGTGGAGTAGGGTTGGTTGTATATTGCTGGGGCAGGCGGGAGCTAGCACCAGTGTTGTTTTGGCCCATAGTGTGTATCAGGAGTGTGTGAATAGACCAGGCCTTCTCTCCTCTCCTCCCTGCCTGTCAGTGAACTGATAGTCTGCAGAGGACTCTCTCTAAGCTCCATCACACAATAGAGAGAGCTCTCTGCCTCGGCACACACTGCATAGACACACCATTATAAACACACACACACACACTTATGCACACAGCCACGCAAAACAAACAACAAAGGCTTTGGGATACTCACTGCTGTCTGGTCACATGAGAAGAGTAAATAAATAAACAGGTACATACTTTAGGATTGTTTAGATGCTTCTCTCTTGAGGTCATCAGTTCCCCAAATGGTGACCAGGTGGTTTTATTTAGCCCCCCTGGGCTTCTTGTATTCTACAAATTACTAGTAATTATGTTTACATTTTACATTTGAGTGATTTAGTAGAAGCTCTTATCCAGAACGACTTACATGAGTAATTAGAGTCAAGTGCCTTGCTCAAGATGTTTCACCTAGTTGGCTTGGGGATTCGGACCAGTGATTTTTCCAACACTCCTAACCGCTATGCTAACTGCAGACCCTCCCTGTTCCAGCCCCCCGACCGTCCGCTCAAGAACAAATTAGCCCGCGGCTGAATCTAGTTAATGATCCCTGCTGTAGGCCTTATACCAGTGTCCTGCAGAGGGCAGTATCTGCTTGGAGAACTATCCACTGCAACCAGAGGACCACACTGACCCCAGACAACCACACAAGGATTACAGTTTGGGGTGCATGCATGAGGGTTATGAATTGCGTCTTGGAGGTGTTGAGGGGTTGGTTGAGAATGAACATGGGAATTGAATGGAAAGTTACAGAGTAAGACAATGCATCACTTCTCTCTCTCTATTTATTTTCTGTCTAATCCCCCTCTACCTTTTTATGTCTATAAATCTGCATGTCTCTTTCTTTGTTTTTCCTCTCTTTCTCCCTCTATTTCTCTCTCTCCCTCTCTCTCTCTCTGTTCAGATTGAGGGGTAAAGGAAAGCCTATGTTTTGGCTGAGGGACAGGCCAGGGATTACAGTGGTGCTAGCATTTAATCTGGGACAGATTGTCCCGGACTGTGTGTCTGCACTTAAAACAGCCCAGCTGACTATCCTGTGTGTGTGTGTGTGTGTGTGTTGTTTTTGTGCCCTGCCCAAACCCAGCCTCGTCCCACCGTGTTAAACTAAACACTGCTCGGGCTGATTAGGCTCTTTTTAAACTGGGTCCAAAGCTCATATTAAGGGCTTTATGGTCAGCCAGACACCCCATTAACACCACTCTACCCCCCTGGGTGTTGTTCAGACTGTACATACTGTACCCTCTCAGGGCATAGCCAGAACCATAGGACATCTATGTAATGTAACATGCTACATCATGTGGCAGGGTAGCCTAGTGGTTAGAGCGTTGGACTAGTAACTGGAAGGTTGCGAGTTCAAACCCCCGAGCTGACAAGGTACAAATCCGTCGTTCTGCCCCTGAACAGGCAGTTAACCCACTGTTCCCAGGCCATCATTGAAAATAAGAATTTGTTCTTAACTGACTTGCGTGGTTAAATAAAGGTAAAATAAATAAAAAATCTACATGTCTGTTTTTGGATGGTGATACCCAAACACAATTGGCCACATTGGGATGCTTAGACAGGTAATCATGCAGACAGACTGGTCTAGCAGAGCAGGCTTATAGGCCCCTATATGCTTTCCTAGTGCTGGCGAGTGAGACTTCACTGTCACATGCACAGACGTAGAAGTACAATCAAAACAAAGGGCTCATATTTACACATGCACGTACACCCACGCGTAAACCCGAGAGGAGGCGAAAGAATGAGAGTGAGAGACAGGGACAGAGAGAGAAATCTAGTGCATATGCTTAATCACCACTGGAGTCTCCCAGGAACTCAACAAGCCTCTGTGGATTAAAACCCTCAGAGCAGAACATTAGAGAAGTGCACAGTTCGGCTCCCACTGAAAAGGCAAATGATTATCTTTCCTCAGAGAGAAAGAGAGAGAGACAGTGTTAGAGAGCAAGTGAAGGGGGAGAGAACGACAGAGGTTGAGGAAGCCACAGAAGGATGCAGAGGGTGAGAAAAATGGGGAGACAGACGGAGATAAACAGAGAGAAAAAGAGTGATATACAGAAAAAGGAGAGCGAGAAAAAGGGGGCCACAAATTGGTGAAGAAAAAGTCAGCCTCACTCTGCTTTGCATTTCATTTACATGCCTGGCCGTATCGGCCAATCGGATTGCAGAGCAGAGCCCGCGGCTTAGGAAAGGGAATAAAGACTCCAAATGCCTTCACTGCTCTCATCCCTCTCTCATAATACCCTGTCTGCCTTTCTTTTCTCTCTCTCCCTCTCTTTCTCTCCCCACTGTCATAATACCCATTCTCTACCCATTCTCTCCATGCTGGGGCACTGCTATAAGTAGACCCTGGCCGATGTGATAGAGGCAGGAGAAGGATGGAAGAAGGGAGCGGGGGAAGGAAGGAGAAGGGGAGGTGGGAGCTGCAAATATGACTTTAGTTGCTACCCGCCGAGTGTGAAAAGGGTGTGTGTGTGTGTGTGTGTGTGTGTGTGTGTGTGTGTGTGTGTGTGTGTGTGTGTGTGTGTGTGTGTGTGTGTGTGTGTGTGTGTGTGTGTGTGTGTGTGTGTGTGTGTGTGTGTGTGTGTGTGTGTGTGTGTGTGTGTAAGTGAGAGGGCAAGTGAATGAACTTGACTCATTTCTAAAATCCTCTTACCTGTCTTGGGTCCCAGTGGTGCCAACCTTCTAGCATGGAGTATTTGTAAGTTAACACCATAGGGGTATCTGTTTAGCTGAGAAAACCCTCACATGTACCAGGAAGACTGGTACTACGTTGAGACTGTGCCACAACTCAAGATCAGGAATTTGAAACCTTTTAACCAGGATGCACGAAGCCAAATGACCTCTTACCTCTCCTTCCATTGAATTTGTTCCTCTTCCTCTCTTCCTCTCGCCTCCTCTTGCTTCTCCTCTTTCTCGCCTCTTCATCCTTCTGCTCTACTTCTATAATGGGAAAAGCGTCTGCTCAGTGCCCACCCTCCATCAACACTTTTTTGACACACTATGACGCACTTGAACATTTGCAGTCTCGCTCCTAATGCACACACTTAGATCTATCTACAGCACTGTGATCAAATCTCACATGTTGTGTAGAGCACCACTGCGTGAGCATCTCGATTGAATGTGTGAGAGAAGGCTAGTCAATGCACGTGCACACACACTTTCTGATGGGCGATAACCACAGCGTGACTTCCTCTCTGAAGTCATGGGCAGCACATTTCCTTGCTGACACGCGACACACACACACACATTACATTCAGTACACTATCACTCCCTCTCTCTCTCGCATACAACACACAGCCTAGATTCATTTGAATAATGGACTGTAAACATACACATTAGGCACCGTCATGGACAGCCACAGGCATTTCTAACAGGGGTTCCACACACACACATATATACAGCAAGGTCCATAAACACACAATAATATTTATTTCACAAGAAAATGGGCTGCAGGGGGAATGTTCCGGTTTGCCATATTTTATAAATATTCCTGGTTGCTAGAGTGGATGTTTCTCCCGGTCAATGTGGAGCTCCTCTCAACACCTCAGGAGGGTCATTTTGTGCCACATTAGATGATATAGCTACACTCCATTCAGAGCAGTTTCATCATTCTCCTTCGTCCTACCTCATATTATAGTGTCATATGGAAGGAATGGATATACAGTGGGGCAAAAAGTATTTAGTCAGCCACCAATTGTGCAAGTTCTCCCAGTTAAAAAGATGAGAGAGGCCTTTAATTTTCATCATAGGTACACTTCAACTATGACAGACAAAATGAGAAGAAAATCCAGAAAATCACATTGCAGGATTTTTAATGAATTTATTTGCAAATTATGGTGGAAAATAAGTATTTGGTCAACGACAAACAAGCAAGATTTTTGGCTCTCACAGATCTGTAACTTCTTCTTTAAGAGGCTCCTCTGTCCTCCACTCGTTACCTGTATTAATGGCACCTGTTTGAACTTGTTATCAGTATAAAAGACACCTGTCCACAACCTCAAACAGTCACACTCCAAACTCCACTATGGCCAAGACCAAAGAGCTGTCAAAGGACACCAGAAACAAAATTGTAGACCTGCACCAGGCTGGGAAGACTGAATCTGCAATAGGTAAGCAGCTTGGTTCGAAGAAATCAACTGTGGGAGCAATTATTAGGAAATGGAAGACATACAAGACCACTGATAATCTCCCTCGATCTGGGGCTCCACGCAAGATCTCACCCCGTGGGGTCAAAATGATCACAAGAACGGTGAGCAAAAATCCCAGAACCACACAGGGGGACCTAGTGAATGACCTGCAGAGAGCTGGGACCAAAGTAACAAAGCCTACCATCAGTAACACACTACGCCGCCAGGGACTCAAATCCTGCAGTGCCAGACGTGTCCCCCTGCTTAAGCCAGTGCATGTCCAGGCCCATCTGAAGTTTGCTAGAGAGCATTTGGATAATCCAGAAAAAGATTGGGAGAATGTCATATGGTCAGATGAAACCAAAATATAACTTTTTGGTAAAATCTCAACTCGTCGTGTTTGGAGGACAAAGAATGCTGAGTTGCATCCAAAGAACACCATACCTACTGTGAAGCATGGGGGTGGAAACATCATGCTTTGGGACTGTTTTTCTGCAAAGGGACCAGGACGACTGATCCGTGTAAAGCAAAGAATGAATGGGGCAATGTATCGTGAGATTTTGAGTGAAAACCTCCTTCCATCAACAAGGGCATTGAAGATGGAAACGTGGCTGGGTCTTTCAGCATGACAATGATCCCAAACCCACCGCCCGGGAAACGAAGGAGTTGCTTCGTAAGAAGCATTTCAAGGTCCTGGAGTGGCCTAGCCAGTCTCCAGATCTCAACCCCATAGAAAATCTTTGGAGGGAGTTGAAAGTCTGTGTTGCCCAGCAACAGCCCCAAAACATCACTGCTCTAGAGGAGATCTGGAATGGGCCAAAATACCAGCAACAGTGTATGAAAACCTTGTGAAGACTTACAGAAAACATTTGACCTCTGTCATTGCCAACAAAGGGTATATAACAAAGTATTGAGATAAACTTTTGTTTTTGAACAAATACTTATTTTCCACCATAATTTGCAAATAAATGAATTAAAAATCCTACAATTGTCAGGACCTGGTTACAAACCCGGGTCTCCGGAGTGAGAAACAGTCACTTAACCAACTGAGCCACGAATAGTCGGCAGAACCCAGAAGATGAGACAGACACAGCAGTACTTGAGACGGTGTATTTAATGAAGTAAAAAGTGAAGTTCTTCATGAAAACATGTAACTCCACAACCTCAAAAGGAATCCTACAAGAACAAAGGTAATCCTCCAAGACAAAAAAGGTCAATCCACAAGGTGGAAGGTAAAGCACAAAAAGCCTCAAAAGATACTAAAAAAAAAAAAAAAAACAAGAACAAAAAACAGAATTCCCCAAGAGAGTCCACCGGGATCAACAAGAGTTCTCAGAGTACTAGGGCTGGGTGCTAACATACAAACACAGAACAAAGAACAGAGGAAGACAAAGGGTTTAAATACAATCAGGGGAAACGAGGCACAGGTGCAAATAATAATGGGGATCAAGGGGAAACAAAAGGTCAAAAGGCACAATGGGGGCATCTAGTGACCAAAAACCGGAACAACCCTGGCCAAATCCTGACAACAATGTGATTTTCTGGATTTTTTTTCTCATTTTGTCTGTCATAGTTGAAGTGTACCTATGATGAAAATTACAGGCCTCTCTAATCTTTTTAAGTGGGAGAACTTGCACAATTGGTGGCTGACTAAATACTTTTTTTGCCCCACTGTAATTGACAATGTATGCATATAATAGACAATTATATGGATTGTCCCAGAAGTAGATGTATCATCCTTCAATTGTACATACATAATTTGCTGTTTGGCATTCTACTTCATCATCATCATCGTCGTTGTCATCGTGATCATCAGCATCATCCTTGTTGTCATCTCCATCATCATTATCGTCATCTAATATTTCTTAAATGCGCTGATGATGTTGATATACTTGCTCAGTAAGGTCATTAGCTAACAAAACCACTAAAAAAGTAAAGTTACCTCCCATTCTCCTCCTTCCCCCTCAGTCACACACCTCCTTCCCCACTCCCCCAAACATTTCCCGTGTCATCACCAACCCTATGCAACAGGACCCAAAAGGGGGGAGAGAGATACTCCCTGCGGCTATGCCGTCATCATGAGCCACCAGCCCTTACTTTATGCATTCATTCAGTACGCTCCTCCTCTCAGGGGAATTGTCTTGTCATTATAATCCAAATTTGCGTTGGCTCAATACAGTGTCAAGTTACTTTTCAATGAGTTCCCCAAAATCCGACTTTGTCATCCACACAAGTAGCACACGCAGACAGTTAAAACAACGTTATAGCTGTGCGCAGTCAAAAGATAACCATTCCAGCTAACTTGGTTAGAACTAAGTATATAATTTATTAGGTGGCTCTGAAAAGAGCCTTTGGGTGTGTGGAGTGACAATGCAAGTGGTGGTGAGTGTGGTGGCGTGTACGACTGTGTGCGTATTGCTAGAACAGCAGAGGGACCATCTCTCAGACTCTCAAGGGAGAAAGAGGTCATTGCCCTCATCCGTGAGATGCACGCAAATCCATACAGTACTGCCCAGGGACACAGTGCTTTATGGCGGATTGTGGCATACGCCTGTCACAGAGAAATGCAAGCTAGCCCGTGTGGAACTGACCATTTACTTATGCCAATTCAAATGCACGCAGTACTTAGCACACTATCAAGACTTAAGATGTATATTCTGTTCCATATCTGTGAGCACTCCCAGTCCCACCTGTTTTAATATTTATAAATTAAGACACGGCTCTTTTACTGGAGTTGCTTGAAGTTTTGTATTCAAGGATTTAACTGTTCTGCCTGTGATTATTATTATTTGACCATGCTGGTCATTTATGAACATTTGAACATCTTGGCCATTCTCTGTTATAATCTCCACCCGGCACAGCCAGAAGAGGACTGGCCACCCCACATAGCCTGGTTCCTCTCTAGGTTTCTTCCTAGGTTTTGGCCTTTCTAGGGAGTTTTTCCTAGCCACCGTGCTTCTACACCTGCATTGCTTGCTGTTTGGGGTTTTAGGCTGGGTTTCTGTACAGCACTTTGAGATATCAGCTGATGTACGAAGGGCTACATAAATAAACAATTAAATACATTTGAAAAAAATCTATTTGATTAAGAGCACCTATCCAATTTCCGATATGTAAATATGTCTATAGTTTTTCTTAAGAATATTGTACATTTCTGATGATTATTTTAAGGGTGTTTCTCAGCAGTTGGTTATTTGTTGCAGTGTTTGTATCCATTACTCTTGATGATCCACTGCGTCATGCAGGCTTCTCTGTTCAAGCCCAGTGCTGCCACACCGGATTCTACAACTCAGCTGTTCACCGAGATCATGAATAGTAGAATCCGGTGTGGTAGAACTGGTTTGGTTGTAAATGTTATATTTAGTGATAACTCACATTTGTTTACAGGTTATGTCTTACTAGGCCTTTCTTCAGTAGACTATAAGGTACATTTTCATGTAAATAGTTCATGCGTACACGATTGTGTGTATTTTCCAGGAGCTTGCTCGATTTACTTGAGAGATCAGGGAAAACATTTCCAGTTTCCTCTATATTGACTTAAATGGGTTTCTGGTTTTTCATTCCCTCTGGGAAAAAAAATCAGCTGTTAATATTAAATAAATACTAACTACATTATTTCAATGGCCATTTATCAAGTTTACTTTTGCTGTAAAATAATATTGCATAATCACCGTCCGGCATAAAAACCATGGATATTTAAAACTAAAAACAGTTAAGTTAGAATAGGCATTGGTCTGAAGCTGAAAAAGAAAGGGCATTCACATGAGCACCACAATGCCTATTCCACCAATGCTCTACCAAGGTTTTCCAGTACACAGCTTTGACCTACTACAGTAGCTATGTTGGTATTGTTCTTCAAAGTATGTGTAGGCAGATTGAGAAGGTTTGAATCCTAAACAAACAGCCTAATTCTATAAGGGCACAAGGCAAGACCCAGATGCAGATAGTTTGAGTCTTGATATTTATTAAACAATCCAAAAGGGGTCGGCAAGAGAATGGTCGTGGACAGGCAAAAGGTCAAAACCAGTTCAGAGTCCAGGAGGTACAGAGTGGCAGGCAGGTTCAAGGTCAGGAAGGCAGGTATGGAGTCCAGAAAACAGGCAAGGGTCAAAAACCAGGAGGACTAGCAAAAGAGAATAGAAGCAGGCGTACGGGGAAAACCGCTGGTTGAATTGAAAATAATACAAGACACCTGGGATAATAAGCGACACCTGGGGGGGTGGAGACAATCACAAGACAGGTGAAACCAATCAGGGTGTGACAAATTCATACTTTTCAGAGGGATAATGGACTTTACAGTGTCCTGCAGTGTCCTGCTATTCAAATGATATATATATATATGTATATATATATATATATATATATATATATGTATATTTATATATTTATTGATTGATTGATTGATTGTACAAAACATTAAGGACACCTGCTCTTTCCATGACATAGACTGAGTTAAACCAGGTGAAAGCTATGATCCCTTATTGATGTCACTTGTTAAGTTCACTTCAATCAGTGCAGATGAAGGGGAGGAGACAGGGCAAAGAAGGATATGTTAGCCATGAAACAACAGATATGGCAAGAGATAAATAGATAAATATTTAAGTGCCTTTGAACAGGCACACTGTAGGTGCCAGGCACACTAGTTTTTTTATTTTACCTTTATCTAACCAGGCAAGTCAGTTAAGAACACATTCTAATTTTCAATGACGGCCTGGGAACAGTGGGTTATCTGCCTGTTCAGGGGCAGAACGACAGATTCGTACCTTGTCAGCTCAGGGGTTTGAACTCACAACCTTCCGGTTACTAGTCCAACGCTCTAACCACTAGGCTACCCTGCCGCCCCCGGTTTGTGTCAAGAACTGCAACACTGCTGGGTTTTTCACGTTAAACAGTTTCCAGTGTGTACCAAGAATGGTCCACCACCCAAAGGATATCCAGTCAACTTGACACTGAAGCATTGGCGTCAACACAGGCCAACATCCATCCCTGTGGAACGCTTTCAACACCTTGTTACTTAATATTAAGGTGGTGTCCTTAACGTAATTTGGCAGTATGTATTTTTTAGATATTAGGTCTACTGTAAATGTAGACCTAATATTGTTGCGTCACCATCTTTATTGCAAAAAATAAATACAAGTACAAACATTACTTTAAGCTACACATTATTTTGACAGAGGTAATGAACTGTCCATTGATCCGCACAGCAATTGATAAAACAGGACCATGTTTGAAACACAAAAGGTTCTGAGTTGAATTCAATATCACACGGGGAAGCTAACAGTTCCAGCAATCAGTAATGCAGACATGCTCTATCTGAGCGACTGTGTGCAACACACCACCACCCGTTGTGTTTGGCACCTACTGACGTGCTAAACTAAAGGCTGCAGTAAATACAGGCATGCACCACATTACTACAAGACAAACTAGCTCAGGCCTGATGTTCTCGTAAGTAGAAAAACAAAGCTTGCTTTCATTTAATAATAAAAAAGCTTGAGAAGGTAGCGTAATGGCATTATGTCTTACTGTGGTGCGTGAAGAATCCAATACTTTACCTTGTATGTGCAACAAATCACATTATCGTGGAAGCACCTCCTCCAAGAGTATGAACAAGGCTGTTTGAAAAGTATTTGAATCCTAAGCAACCTAACTACACACAGTGTGAAGTACCATACCAACATAGCTTCTGTAGTCGGTCAAAGCTGTGTGATGGAAACATTGGTAGAGCATGGGAGGAATAGGCATTGTGGTGCTCATGTGAATGTTCTTTTTTGGGGGGGCTTCAGACCAATGCTTATTCTTGCATGAAACACTTTTATTTTATTTTATACATATAAATATCTGTCTACTGAGTGAAGAGCCACATGCATCACTGCTTTCTTGTCATCTCTGGTCTCTAGACCTCTCATCGCCACAGAGAGGGCCCATGGATGACATCCTGGGTGGGCATGGGATGAGGTTAGGATGACCCTTGCCATTACATGATAGTGGCGCATGAGGGACACGACATCACAGTAGGCTAGCTCGGCCTACTCATTGTCCATAACAAGTACTCTGTAGGATCGACACACTGCACATGGCTGATCAAAGGTGTCGTTCAAATCACTTGTCATTGCTGCTTATTGTGTGGTTGCTGTTGTCTTTTTGTATTATTGTTGTTGAGTTTATTTCTTCACTTGACCCTCTTCTCCTGGGTCCCACTAGCCTGTTGGTTCCAGGATGATGACGTCACAGTGTGTTGTTGTTGGTTAAACTAGTGGAGGCAGCGGAGTTGTAGTGGGTCAGAGTAAGTCCTCTCCTCCCTCCCCGCGCGGCAAAACATGCCCATTGAAACACAAACACACTCCCACAAACCCATTCTCTCGCAGATAATATACCAGATCGTATATAGGTTAAAAACATGACGCAAGTGCAAACCACGGGAATACACAAACACAAAAACACACAACACAATAAGACAGAACATACACACTCACGTTAGCCACATCTCACATGGTGACTACGAACTGTAAATTAGAGTCTAAATAGTTACAACGTCATGATATTGAATACAATCCACAAGTGCTATCCTCACACAAATACATTGGGTCAACACTAGCACAGGGGAGAGTGGTACATTTGGCAATTGTTTCTACATTCAGCATCACTGTCAAGGGAAATATAGCATTCTTTCTAACACGGTATGTACATATATTTCAGGTTGCTGTGGAAATAATCAGAATTCATATGAACGTTACAGATTTGAAAGCGTAGCTTGTCCAAAAAAAAGTGGTCTCTTGGCACAACTTACCCTGGATATGGGCTACGTTGAGCTGCGGGACAGGGTAAGTTATGCCACCTACAAATGTCTGTAGTCAATTAAATATTACCACTACCCTTAAAACCATGTCTATCTTTATTTCCCAAACACAATTCAACACAATCACAATCACTTTTTTTGTCTTTTAATCATTTTCATTGCCACGAGCAACACCGCAGATATTGAGATTTTACGCTGTTCACAGCGTGGTAGCCAGGGCACCAAAACAGCAGAGAAGTTGGGCCTCACGCTTCAACACTCTTAGTTGTTGCGAAAGTTGACCCACTATGCTGTTTACTTTCTGTACGTACGTCATATCGCGGAGTCTACCTTCAAGCATCTTTTAACACAGGCTTAACACCGAACAAACACTTTGTACTTTTTTTAACACCGTCAACATAGGCCAGGCCCTGTTGTTACCACATATCCCAGAGATAATGCCTTGCATTACACCTGGGAAGAAAACATTTGCATGGCTCAACGATTGGCTCAACTTACCAAATGGCCATTTGCTCAAGGCAAACATTTTTACTATCAGCCCACACAGCAACAAAGATAAACATATTAGGACCTCATACAGAGACCCCAACTGATGCATAGAACCATCTTAAAATGATCTACTTTGTTTTAGATGCAAGCATCATGAAACCACTAACAAACACCTTGGTGAACTTGTTTCCACTTCCTCCATGTGGTTTCTTCCTTCACAAGGTCCATGAAATGATGACCTCTTCCTAAATATTTGTCAACTATCCATTCTGCTCAACTTACCCCACTCTCCCCCACAGTATCTAATGTCAAACATTGGCAGTATATGCTATTGTTGTACTTATGTGCTCAAGAATCTTCTCTCCAGTTCAATACAATAGACCAGTGAATTGTCTCCTTATTTAAAACTAATGACAATGCTCAAAGCTATAGTTGTTGTGGGGTCATGTTGACAGGCGGTGCTGTGTGTCCTTTGTTGTGCGGGTGGTGTGGGGTGTATTTGTGTTAGTGCATCTCCATTGTGGCGCGTGTAATCCACATGCTCCCTAATCCACGAGCAGGTGGCCAGACTGGTCAGGTGGCCTTGACTGATGAAAGCTATAGTGTCCTGGTAGAGTGTTAAAACATTTAGAATCATTGATGCGAGCTGAGAGATGGTCTACAGGTCATCATTGTGACCAGTTACTGTAGGTTTGGAATGAGATGTTCCTTTGTGTCTATTTGTGGACTCAGGGTGAGATGGTCCCAGTTGTCCAGTACAGAGAGGGATGCTATGTAACGTTGATTGGACCATATCTAGTGGATGGGGGACATTACAGTACTGAGGTGGTTGAGCCTCCAATTCCCTGCGCTGTCTGATTCAGTCTTACAGTAGTTAGCTAGGACGCCAGGAGACTGGTGGTAGCTGACAGCTGGGGTGGCCATCTGACCACTAACCTTCACTCTGGAGAATGATTAAAACAGAGTTTTTGGCCCTTAGAAACTGATCGAAATGGCATCTACACAGTAACGAAAAACTATAATTATCAACAGTAAAATACTCTGAAACATTTTACTGCGGCATACTGTAAATGATGGTGCGTTGTGGAAAAATGTTGTGGGCGGGGAAAAATGAACCGATCTACAAGACTTCAAAGAGGACCAGCCCACATTGTGATACAGAATGAAATGATGTGTAATGAACCTATCACCCATAATAAAGCACAATGGACTCCCGAGTTGTGCAGTGGTCTAAGTCACTGCATCTCAGAGCTGGAGGCGTCACTACAGGCCCTGGTTCGATCCCGGGCTGTATCACAACCGGCCGTGATCGCGAGTCCCATAGGACGGCACACAATTGGCCCAGCGTCGTCCGGGTTAGGGGAGGGTTTAGCCGGGGTTGCATTTATATTGACAATATGGCCATAGTCTATAACCAGAATTAATGTTGACTGAATCATTTGTTTTCTGCTATTTAATGAAAGATAGGACTCGTTCCTATAGAAGAAGCCTATTTCAATTCTTAATTTCTTAACTAACTCATCAACATGCTTTATGAAAGATAGCTTTTCGTCAAGCCCGATGCCCAGATATTTATAGGCGGGGAGTCGATCAATGAGGGCACCATCCATAGCATGTATGCATAAATCATCAGTTCATATTTATGTGATTTGGAAAATAACATGTACTTGGTTTTACCTGCAGTATTAAGTACAAATTAAAGTTCAACAAAGGCTTTCTGCTGGGCAATAAAGGCAGATTGAAGCTCTGACAGAGCCTGGTCAGCTGTGGGACAATAGCATATACCAAAGTGTCATCTGCATAGAGGTAAAAGTATATATTTTTTGTACAGATAAACCAATATTGTTCATGTAAATAGTGAAAAAAAATGACCAAGAATCGATCCCTGTGGGACACCCATTGTTATGTCCAGAAAACCTGATTTAACACCATCAGTAAATGCACACTGTGTTCTGTCCTTTAAATAATTGTCTAACCAGCTACACGCAACCTGGTCCAGGCAAAATGATGAAAGCCTCTTCATAAGAAATTAGTGATCCACAGTGTCGAATGCTTTAGACAGGTCAAAAAAAAGGTCCGGACTGTGTTTCTTCTTATCCAAACAATTAAGAACATTATTTAAAACCAAAGAAGTAGCCAAAATGGTGCTATGACCTGCTCTGAAACCTGACTGCTGTTATGTATTAAAGTTGAGTATTTATCAAGGATTCTGTTAAGGCCTCTAGAAGTACAAGTGATTTAAAACACCAAATATTCATTAATATGCTCTACTGTGGAAATACTTTACTTAGCAGCCAACCTGCTTGCACCAATCCCTTGTAATTACGGTAAAATACTGTGAAATACAAACTCCTCTCCTACATTAATTTAATTCAGATTATGGTAGCGTTTACTTTTTTTTTAAAAGATTATAATACAGTCAGTTTTACGGTATTGTACTTTTTGTCATTACACAGTACTTGCCTTGATACAGTATTTATATTACACTAGGTATACTGTAATATGAAATACAAAATTTCACTTGCCACTGAGGCAGTAAGTTACTGTAAAATTCTCTGCAACCCTTTTACAGTGTACCCATAATGATACAAACACTAGTCAGAGTCAAGGGCCTCCTGACTTCTGTCTTCTCTCTGTCTCTTAGTACTCATTGTATTTGTGTGAACAAAGAAACTGCTGTGTGAACAAATAAACTGTTTGCGACTCGCTCAATTGTTCCATCTCTTGCTGTCTCTTTCTCTCTGATTTGCGTCCCAAATGGCAACCTATTCCTGATATAGTGAGCTACTTTTAACCAGGGCCCTAAAGAGAACATGATGCCATTTGAGACACAGCCCACTCTCAACTGAGTCAGGTGACATCCTGTTGTATTATAAGTGACATCGTCACACTCAAACACCTGACCGGTGGGCCAAAGAGGTTCCATCACATGTCCCAGTCACCATAGAGAGATGTTCCACCCTTCTAGGGACATTGTGCCTGACAACACACCACCAGTCTACCAGCCATTTCAAATTCCATTCCAAATGCTTTTAGCCTCACAAAAAGCTTATGAAGGCTTGCAAATTGTGCCATTAGATGCATGTAATCTATTATTAAAGCATCTCCATGTTGCTCTTAAGGAGATTTGAGAATTTTTTTTAATACTAATGGTGCGTTGGTATAAAGACTGGGGTGTTTTGTTGGCTGGCTGTACTGCAGTCTGTCTGTATAATCCACGTTGAAAGGTCTCCAAGCTAAATGGACACTGCATTTGAAAAAATAACTAGGCATTAACATGCAGAAAGCCCCGATACTCAAATGTCTTTTAACATTTATTTATTTTTTATTTTTACATATGTCAGAATATTAAAAACCTGTTAATCAGCTTTCAGCTTTGTGAGGTTTTTTCTCTCTGGAATAAAGAAGACATTGTTGATATATTTGGCTGACATTTGTAACCCCATCAATATGGTTAAAAAAGCCATGCAAACCTCATTCTAAACAACTAAACCTAATTCAAACAACTAAAAAGTCAATTCAATTTACAGTCATAGTTATCTACACTTACACACTATTTACTTATATAAAGTGAATTGTTATTGGGGAGATTTGTGTACAGATTACCATAACGTTTTCTAAGAATTGAGAGAAAGGCATGCCATTCTTGAGTATATTTTATTATATTTACAAGAAAATCTATTCACTAAGGTTAGAATATTCCTTCTCATGTAAAAAGTGTCACCAAAACCACCACACACAAACACAAAGGTTTATTGAAAAAACAAGCATCAGTTTGACATAAAAGATTGTTTTCATTCGTTATACCTACTTACTTACTAACATAAGTATGACATGTGAATGGTCACACATGCATCCTTGGACAACCCCTGAGTATGGTTGGCTCTAGGTTGCCTGAAATAGCACCAACAGAAGGTATACTGCTATCATTTTGAACTACACTGAGGAAGTGCATTTTGGAACTCTCGGACCCTTACAGAATATGCAGCAATATTCCATTTACAGCACCAAGCCACAGTCAAGGGGAGAAGACGTGACTGGGGAACTGCCCTGTAGTGCCAATCAAACCAAACTATGAGTGGGTTTTGTGTGTATAGCCTATCCTAGCTGTTGGTTGAACTTTGTTATGGGGCCATGGAATTGTAGTTTCAGTCATGTCACACTCAAATATGACAATTGATCAGTCTCTTATACTACAGATAATGTATAGTAAGTAGTACCTTGTTATGTCACACATATTATATTTCATCAATGAATGTGTAATGTAAAAGGCATTTCCTTCACCATTAATTACAACCAACCTAACCAATCATTCATTTTTCACTGTTTTGTGCAGTCGCTGTTTTTCTCCTAATGTTCCCTATATTGCACTTTGTCTTATTAAAGCATCACGTCACATTCTGTCACATTAAAATAGCCATTGAATCGCATAAGTGTCTGTCTGTCTGTCTGTCTGTCTGTCTGTCTGTGTGTGTTGCCTGTATCATGGTTATTAACCATTTACCATATTCCCCAACCGTCAAATAGTACGTCCCATATACAACACAGAGACACTATTGTTTCATGAAGTCAAATTAGATTCCATGTTTGTTGATGTAGATGAATGATGTATGTTGATGTGATGCTGTCACTGCCTGTATCCCTGTGAATGTAGGACAACATGAACAATAGTCTTTAGTTTAGTTCTTACAAACAACAAGACTGTTCATTTATTTTTTAAAGAGGTTCTATTCTATATAAAACAACACTTGTATACATGTTTTAACAGAGTTATTGTAGACACCTGCGTTTGCTGCATGAATGGGAACTGCTAGATTTTCTAATTAAAAAGGATGTTATAATATTATGGTTTATGGGTGGGGGGGGCTATACAAACTAAATACTGATGATATCATTGATTATCAATGATTGATTTAATATTGATAGCTCACATCGGAGAAACTAGGCTACTACTTTTCCCAATTCCGATATCAGCTGTCAGAATATTCCTAAACCACAGTAGTCTTTTTCACTGCATGGATGAATATCACTGCAGCAGAAAATAGAAAAATATAACACCTTTGAGATTTTTTTCACATTTTTATTGTCAAACCATGAAAAGATGCTCAAATTCACAAAACCCATAAAAGTGTTGACAAAGCTTCCTAGCATAGCCTATTTTATTTTATTGCAATGCTTGTAAAATTCCCTGGACGCGCGGCTAAGTGCCTGTCTGCCTGATGTCGCTGAGGGGAAGCCCTATTTTGCTTCTCGAGGGTCGTTAGTCCAGCCAAGAGAGTTGGGCCTCGTTTCCCAGTTGAGGTGTGATTTAAGCATTACGATGATGGTACCAGTTGCATCGTTATTTACGAGTGTTTCCCAAACAAGCACGTAGAGAAAAGTTAGCTAAGTGCGTCGTTGGTTAGACCATGTGTTGCTACTGACAGCATCTGTCACTCCCTGATCTGTTTCACCTGTCCTTGTGATTGTCTCCACCACCTCCAGGTGTCGCTTATTATCCCCTGTGTATTTATCCCTGTGTTTCCTGTCTCTCTGTGCCAGTTCGTCTTGTCCGTTCAAGTCAACCAGCATGGTTTTCCCCCGTGCTCCTTCTTTTTCCCCCTATTCTCGTCTCTTGCTAATCCTCCCAGTTTTGACCCTTGCCTATTTCTGGACTCTGTACCTGCCTGCCTGACCAAACCTCGAGCCAGCCTGCCACACTGTGGTGGCTACTTTGAAGAAACCCAAATATACAATATATATTTTGATTTCACACATTTTTTTGGTTACTACAGGATTCCATGTGTTAATTAATAGTTTTGATGTCTTCACTATTATTCAACAATGTGAAAATATAGGAAAAACCAAGGAATGAGGTGTCTCAACTTTTGACTGGTACTGTATGTTTAAATCATATTGTGTTTTATTTTGTCACTAGGCTACTGTCTGTAATTTTTGCTTCAGTATGTTCCCATGAAATAAGGACAGATATACTCTTCCCCCTCCCACCACCCCTCAGACGATCCCACAGGGGAAGAAACCAGATGTGGAGGTCTTGGGCTGGTGACGTTGGGAGGCTGTTTATGGTAGAAAAAAATGACATCAAATGATCTGGCAACAGCTCTGAAGGACATTCCTGCAGTCAGCATGCCAATTGCATGCTCCCTCAAAATGTAAGACATCTGAGGCATTGTTGTGAGACACAACTGCACATTTTAGTGGCCTTTTATTGCCCCCAGCACAAGGTGTACCTGTGTAATGATCATGCTGTTTAATCAGCTTCTTGATATGCCACACCTGTCAGGTGGATGGATTATCTTGGCCAAGGAAAAATGCTCAGTAACAGTAATGTAAAAAAATGTGTGGACCAAATTTGAAAAATATTTTTGTGTATGAAATTTCCTGGGATTTTTTTATTTTAGCTCCTGACACAGGACCAACACTTTACATGTTGAGTTTATATTTTTGTTCAGTGTAACATGTTACGTTTGGTATGGTTACTTAATGCAAAAACTAAAGGAGGATGGGTTGGCGTATAACGCGAACGTCTAGCAACCCAAACGCTGCGAGTTCGAATCTCATCGCTAATTAGCAACATATCAACTACTTAGCATGTTAGCTGACCCTAACCTTATCCCTTTAACCTCACTAGCTAACCTTAGTCACCATGCTTTAATGCATAACATATTTTACGTTTCGCAAATATGTCAAAATATAATACAAATTGTAATTTGTAACATATCATACAAAATGGGTGATTGGACATTCACAAATGAATACATACCATATGAAACGTATGATATCATACTAAATGGAGTGTCTCGGATTTACATAGCCTACAGAATAATATAAAATGCTCCAAGACCAGGTTGCCCCCACTTCATCTACACTGATTGAAGTGGCTGTAATAAGGGATCATAGTGTCACACCCTGATCTGGTTCACCTGTCCTTGTGATTGTCTCCACCCCCTCCAGGTGTTGCTTATTATCCCAGTGTATATATATATCCTTGTGTTTTGTGTCTCTCTGTGACAGTTCGTCTTGTTTGCCAAGTCAACTAGTGGTTTTCCTTGCTCCTATTTCTTTCCCCAGTCGCTGTTTGTTTCTAGTCCTCCTGGTTTCGATCCTTGCGTGTTCTGACTCTGAACCCGCCTGCCTGACCACTCTACCTGTTCTGTATACCAGCCTGCCTATCCCCTTGTACTGTTTGTGGACTCAGATCTGGTTTCTGACTCCTGCCTGGCCTGACCTTGAGACTGCCTAGTGTCTGGTACTGTTTGGTCTCTGACCTGGTTTATGAACTCTTGCCTGACCTGCGTTTTGCCTACTCCCTTTGTTATAATAAATATCGGAACTCTAGCATCTGCCTCCTGTGTCTACACTTGGGTCTAGCCTTGTTCCCTTATGCATAGCTTTCATCCGGATTCACCTGGTCAGTCTGTCACGGAAAGAGCAGGTGTTCCTAAAGTTTTGTACACTTCTAGACTATTTGTCTTTAATGTAGTCATCTCGGTTTTAACTTAAACTTATTTGTAACAATTGCAAATCGCAATTTTGTATTTGTAGTCAACTTCTTTCTGATATCTGCCGTCAGAGACATACCTAGCCTAAACATCTTGATTCTATGTTTAGCAGACATCATTGTGAATAAAGTGACGCGGAAGGGCGAAACATCTAACAATGCAATTTGGCTGTGGATCTCTCAGGTGTGCGTACATTTTAAAGATCAACGTGAGTGAAAAGGCTCTGGGGAAACAGATCGGCTACTGAAGCTGCATTGTAATATGGTTCTAACAATTATATTAACGATACGAAGGCTCCGGGAAACGAGGGCCAGGTCCTCACTCCGCAGCAGGGGCCAAGGCAGGGTTTTAAAACTGAGTGCGAGGCTCTTTATTGCCATCCACAAATGCGATGAGGGGATTAATGAAGCGTCTGCCGGACCCATATGTCCATTCATGCCGCGTGGAGCTTAATTAAAACCGAAAGCCTAGGAATGGCATGTTGCCGGAATTATAGGTCCCTCGTCCTGGGCTCCTGGCCTGGTCAAAGGAAGTGACTTGCAAGCTTAGCTACACGCTTTTAAAACATCAAATAAATCCGATGTCATTTCTGAGATGTATTGTTTCATTGTTGGCATATGGTTTTTAATATTTTTCGGATATAGTAGGCCTAGCCAAATTGATTGCTGCAAAAACATGTGTAGTAACATGACAAAAAAAAGATGGATCATTCATTAGAATAGTTCTACAATAATTTGAATTATGAATTATAGCATTGACAATTAGTTTGATCTTTTTTCATTATAATCAAAGCTGTTAATTCTGCTGTCTACTAATCTTGCCAGTAGTCTCACCAAAGTAAGACATTCAGTTGAAATTCTAATTTGCTGCACGATGCATTTTTAAAAAATCGTTTGGATAGCCTACATTACCTGATGATTGACTCTGAAATAGGTGTTAGCCTAACATTTAATAATCTCAGCAGCACCGGACAATATGAATCATTTTGGGATATTTCTCAAATGACCCATTTCCACATACACAATCCACCTGCCACCCTGGCACCTTTTACAATGCTGAACTAGTATGGAATTTTCTAGACGCTGTGCAGACAATTTGATCAACAGACTTGGGCCATTGATTAGGCCTACTGCTATTGATTGATGTTGACTGCATTGTCTCTCCTGCTTTCAACAAGTAGCTACTTGGCTTCAACAAGTCATGACAGCACAAGCATCCCAATTCTGAAGAATTTCCTAGCTCTTTTTCCAATAATTGGGCAAAAGATCAGAATTGGGCTACCTGTGTAAACGCACAAGCACATATGTCCTGGATGTGCAGCACATCTGATGTTTTAGATTGAATTGAAATGCATTTAAATACGTTTTTCCCGTTTGATAGGAATATACTCATTTTGTAAAATTATACAATATATTGATCTATCATAGCGTGTTCATGCAGAAATAATGGTGTAAAATCGATTCCTTTGTTGGTGTTGTCTTTTTACTGACCAATGCATGCTATGATTATAGACGAATTTGTTTTTTCTTCTGTCCATTTGTGGATTTAGACCAATAACACATTGGTCGCCGTTGTAGTCCTACATTGAGATTTTATAGTTATCCACAAAAATAATGTAAAAAAGGTGAATTTCCCTTTTCTAATTTTTTTTTTTAAATACAGAATTGCAGCAGAAAATATGTTCTCATATTTCTCTCAGATATCTTGTTTTTTGTCAAGCCGCTAACGCCACCAATTAGGCCTTTCTAACCTCGTGGAAACGAGAATTGCCCCTGTCGATTGGTGCTAATTCAAGTTCAAACTGACAACAAAACAGTTCAAACCAGCAACAGCATAGAGTGACATTGACATGGGTCATACAACTCCAGAATGTATGGTTTATACTGAGTTTGTTTTCTCCTTCCTTCTGAAAGACCTTAGCCAAGCGGACACTTTCCTTTCGTTTTTATAACCAATAACAAAATGCCCGTCTGAGTTTGATTTTAACAGGACGTGTTTTATATGAAATGTAGGCCTAAAAGCCTGAAGTGTTTTTATACTGCATATTATGATTATTTCTATATCTGGTGAATGTAATAGTTACAATTCTGACAAACACATAAGGCCTATTTTCAGATGGGAAAATTGTTTGCTGACATCCAAGGCGGGATTTTTGCAAAGCTTTTAAAAACGTAGTCCTTTTTTTAGCAGACAATTTAGTGGGACTGTGAATGTTGGTTAGTGATTATGGGCTTCTTGGAAAGCCGCTTCATGTGAACTGGACAGTGGTTAGCTGCCCTCTGAACCAAACAAGGCCCGTCAGTGAAATGTTGGATTATCCTCCCGGAAAACGGGATTAGCATAGCTTTCCCATACTGCACATTCCTGCTACTGACACTTTAAACTGTGTGTGTGTGTTTGTGTGTGTGTGTCTGTGTGCTCCGAAAATTTGCTTGGTTTGATTTAAAATAACATTGTTGAAATATGCATCATGTTTTATGTAAATATGCATAATTTTCACTGAAACTCGAATGTTGCGTTGTCAGAAAAAGTAACATCGAGGCTTAAAAAATGTACATGTTTTTATGAAGTTAAACAGGCGACACGGGATCAGTTCAAACGTTCTTTATTTGTGTGCTTGGCAGTTTGGCATAACAACCTTGAGCTGTATTTGGTCATTGATGGACACTGATGTTTCAGGCAACGTTGCTGTTCATTGACTCCGCCACTCACACTGTTTGAGAACTCCCTATTTCAACTAATATTTCATCATAATAACTTATCATTTGAAACACTTGGACATTTTATTTTTTTAATCCATTCACAGCTGGGTGATCGCAGATGGGGAAACTTGAGAATTGCATACAAGGATGAGAATTGCATACAAGGAATCACAGTCTCAAAAAGCTAACAATGATAGAGAAGATGAAAAACACGTAGTGGGACATTTATGAGCACACGAATACTGGTTGATTGTCTCTTGGAACTAGTGTCTTATAAGCATTTTTCATAAATTAAATAGTGCATCCAGGTTCGCCTCAAAGGCGCGCGCACAGAGATGTGCGGGTACACACACACACATACGCACGCACGCACAATGCTTTGATCAAAGGGCCCCTTTAGCTTGCCAACCAAGAGGAGAGGGTCGGGGAGTCGTAAGAAGCTTATGGAAAGCTGACCAATTCCACGCGCTTAACCGAGGTTTGGAACTTCTCTTGATCATTTTCTTCTTGGGTAACAATTTTGTTCCATGTCCTTGATCAAAGTTAAACAGAGTTCACTCTGAATTTTCAATAAATTAACCCAACAGGTGTGACGCAGTCAGACAGACAGACAGAGCGGCAGCTCCCCTCCTCTCCCACTGCTGCTGCTGGGGTAATAGTTTGACAGACACTAAAGGCCCAGTCGTTGGAAAACGTTCCCTTTCGGCGACTCATTCACTGCCAACCTGGGCCCACCGGATTGACTGGCCTTTATTTCACCACATTGTGAAAAGATAATGTAATTCACTCATTCTTCTCACAACACCTGAAATTTCCACGACGACTGGTCTTTGTAATCCAAACAATCCGCGTTGAAGTTGAGTTTCCAGGCCGCGGCCTGGTCTTTGTAATCCAGGCAGTCTGTTGGACCGCTGAAGCCCAGTCCCGCTGCCCCATAACCCTGCGTGGCGAGGGAAGAAGCAGGGCTCAGGTGGCTGGATACCCCGTTGCTGCCCATGGGGCTCATTGTGGAGCCCGCGGTGGAGAGCTGGTGGTGCATAGGCGCCAAGTAAGACCCGCAGTCCATCCCGCTGAAATACGATGAGGATCCGGTGTAGCCCTGGCTGTATCCGGACGCCTGGGTGTAGGTCATCGGGTACGACCGTTGCATACAAGAGGAGGAGGAGGTAGAGAGTGGGTCAGAGAGAGGAGAGATGGAGGCCGGGCTCCAGATGGACACGGGTGCACTGCTGCTGCTCACGGCCGGGATTGAGGTGCTGGGGGGCGGTGTGAACTGTCCGCTGGCACCGCTCTCTGAGCTGGCTTCTCTGATGGGGGAACTTTTCTTCTTGACGGGTCTGGTCTTGCTCTGCGCGCCGCTCTGTGACTGCTGTGCCTGCTGGCGACACTTCGCCCTTCGGTTTTTAAACCATACCTGAAAGAAGGATAAATATGAAAATAAAGCAATGTGTTATAGCGTTTCATTCATGTTTTATTGCAATACAGTCATCTATACAGTGGATGCAAAAGAAAACACTGGTAGGACTATTCACTGGGAGATGAACACTCCATCAAAGGAATAGAGTGGAGAAGACACTCACTCTCTGAAGTGGCGTCTGGGTGCTTGACTTCTCAAGCCCAAATTAATGAGCTGTGTGAGTGGCCTTCTCTCAGAATCTGGATGGACGCATGTTTTTACGCAAAGGCCCAGGAACTTACCTGAACACGAGACTCAGGTAGGTTGATCTTCAGGGCCACCTCCTCGCGCATGAAGATGTCTGGGTAGCGCGTCTTGGCGAACAAGTTCTCCAGAATGTCCAGCTGAGCACGGGTAAAGGTCGTCCTCTCGCGCCTCTGTTTACGAGGGGTGGCTGTATGAGGAAGAGTAAACATTCATTATAAGACTACAAATACAAACATGTTATGGCTTTAGAGGAAATTTCAGACCCAATTTGCATAAGTTTTACAATAGTTTTACATGACTCTTGTTAGTTTAGGACCATTTACACCCACAATGACCATCAGAGAATTAGTTATGATCCCCTGATAGTTTAGATCATTCACTATAGGTCTAAGCAAAATTATAATGTTTATAAAGCCAGTCGAAATTATTGATTTAAGGCCAATGATTTAGAAACATCTAATTATACATTGGTTTATTTTATTTAGCCTGTTATTTAGCGTATCGATCATCATTTCGAAATAGACAAGACATTTCACAAAGACAAGCTATGCAATAAGCCATTTTACGTTATTGTACTATTTAATGGTTATTTGTAAGAGATGTGAAGTATTCAATGTCCTCACCTGGATAGCCGACAGACGGATGGAGTAGGTCCATCCCGGAGGCAGACAAACTCAGGCCGTTGACTGTATAAGGTGGCTGCTTCAGATAAGACATCATTCTAGCCTCCGATCGAAGGGCAAAATTGGAGAGAATTTTGAAAACAGAAAGTTCTAGAAAAATACCCTTTTAGTTGAGTCCACAAGTGTTGGATTCTTCTCAATTATTCTATCCAATACCTGAACAGAGCAGGACAGGAAAGAGAGAAGGTTGTTTTGGTTAGACGATAAGTCCTTGGTTTTTCGCTGGAGTCGTTACACACTCTTTACACAACGAGGTGAATTTAAAAAATGAGCGTCGCCCTGTACGCCCAGCGCTCTTAAAGCAGACCGGAGACCCCCAGCTGTCCTTGTGGACTGAGGATGCTCTGTCTGTCTGACAAACGTACGACCCTACTCTCTCTCTCTCTCTCTCTCTCTCTCTCTCTCTCTCTCTCTCTCTCTCTCTCTCTCTCTCTCTCTCTCTCTCTCTTTCTCTCACTTTCACACACACACACACACACACACACACACACACACACACACACACACACACACACACACACACACACACACACACACACACACACACACACACACACACACACACCACTACTACAACCCAAAACATCCAATAATTTCATCATGCCTTCTCGGAGAACAAAACATTCTCGTTAAAATGCGCACACACATTGGGCCAAACAAGGCAAGGCGCCTATTAGCATAGTACCCACATGTTAGCATCAGCCAATTGTCTCCAGAATAGACGGCATGATTGGGGGCCATTTGCAAAGACAAAGCCTGCTGTTGACCAGATAAATAATGCTGATAACAAAATAGCCTTTGGCGACAAACAAAAGAGATAATTCTGTACACCCAGAGCTCTCCATTTTCAGGCAATGAAACTAGCACGGCATCTTTAAGTCTATCCATACGGCCTTTTGTCTGCTAAAACTGTTAAATCTCGTGTGGTGAAAATTAAAATGTGAACGGCAATTTAGCAAAATAACTAGAAACTTGGGGGAACTCTTCCATTATTGTAATTCCATCTGACATTATTGACACTCCCTGGGCGATTTCCACGTAATTAATAGCTCCCGATAATTAGATTTAGGTGGTGAGACTATGGAAGAGTGTTGATTAGCAAAAACTACTTCATCTTAATCTAAACATACACCGCAATTAAGAGCCGATCATATTTCTCTCATTCGGTGGAGTCTCCTTTTTAGAGAGCTATTTCTTTTGGCATTAAAACGGTTCTACACGAAATTACATTTTTCTCTACATAAACGCTACTAAATAGAATTCCATTCCTAATGTACCCTACAATGTAAGGGTTAATACAGGAATCATTAGGTGAGTTTGTTTGTAATGAATAGGAACCTACCAACAATCTAGCCGTTCCAGATAGGAAACAATGCCTTTGCCCGCTGCATCCTCCTGAAGTGATGTGGATATATATATAGCATAGTCCCTAACGGTGAAAAATATGTATACATATTGATAGTACTCATAGAACAAGGCCTACATTTCATCTTGATCTTAAGCACTTTCATTCAAAATTCCAAACAGGCCTACATTTCATTTTTTGTTGTTGTCATTTAACAGAGGCTCTTAGCCAGAGCGTCTAAAGGAGCAATTAGGGTTAAGTGCCTTGCTCAAGGGCACATTGATAGATTTTCCACCTAGTCGGCTCGACGGACGCGGTTAATCCCTGAGATACCAGCTACCCCATTGGAATTCTATTTTGACGTTGGCCTATAAAAAAACGACAAAATACAAAAATGCAAACACAAGATCACAGGGTGAAGTGCATTACAACGTAATAACTAAGGATACATTTAATGTTTGTTTATGAAAACGAATAGGCAATAACAATGTGTGGCAAATCAAAAGACTACAGTTATCAAAGTTGTTCAAGTTGATCGTGGAAATGTTCGTTGTAGGCCATGGGCTCCTTCCTACATTACAATCATTCTGCACCTATCTGTAGAATCGAAGTTACAACTTTGAGTTCCCTCCTCTCGTGCACGTAGTCAACCCTAGGATACTTCATGTGTATATAACCTATATAACGGCCACCGGGCTCAATCTGTCACTTCTTTTAACCAGACCCCGTCTACAGGTTGCCCCACACCCGTTCAATAATAATTACCCTGTCCAATAATTAATTATTATTGCACACAAGTTTTTTTAGTTTTTTTTTATAAGAATTTAACGAGATAATCCGGACGGCACGCGCTACCCTGATTAGGACGCTAACTGCGACTCCGCGCGCTCCGCATTCGGGCTGATTAATTTTCTGCGTCACGAAAATAAAACAAAGGCTGGCATTGTGTTTATTAAGCCAGCTGACTGTCAGACAACCTGCTCCAACCCTCACTCACTTTCCCAAACTGATACAGGTCGCATACTAACAATAATAATAACAATAATAATAGTAGGCTACGGTAGGCTATATAGCCTAATGAATAAAGGCTAAATCCTTAGGGCTATAGTCTATTGAAACAGTGAAAAAATGTGTTATCTTTATAATTCATTTTGAAAATTCTGTTCAGACAACTTTTTGTGATGTTTTACTGCAAATTCAAGACCTTTCTACAGTTCACGTACGTAGGCAGCAAACTATAAAACCAAGACAGAGTGCACATTATTCACAATCAACATCATATTTCCTCCTCTTGTTGAATATAGGGTTACAGAATGTGTTTGGCTCCGTCCACAGCCAATTATGCTAGTGGCTTTATAGCCTCCAGTGCAGCCGATATGGCCAGAGAGGTGAGGGGTGGAAAACGTTTTTTTTTTTTTTCATTTTTTTTTTTTCAAACACGCCTTCCCAATTATCGCTCCATGCAAAGGTATTTCCATCACAAAGAGCACTTGATGCTATTGAAAAGGAAATACACGATAGAGATGAGATGCTTGGAAATTACTAGCACTGTTAGCACAACGTTTGCCTTAATTAAAGAATGCAAGCGAGGAAAGGATTACAAAAAATACATAAACCAATGCAGTTCTGTGGATTGATGAAACTGTATAGAATGTTACTCTGGCAAGCAGAATATGAATCTTACACCGAGCAATACTGATCAAAATATTTCTAACCTATTATGCAGACTTGACACTTGCCTGGTATTAATGATTCATCCGTCTCTAAACTTTGAAGGAAATAGTATGAGAGATAGAAATGTAAGTTTAAACCAATTATATGACAACGTCGTGATGTTTTCGTGTGTTCAGAAAACGTGAGCGAGTGTTGCTAATTTTATCCAGGGGAAGATTAGCTAAATAACCTTGACAGCCAATGGAATAAAGCGAGGAAAATGATAGGGAGTTATGTTGAACCTTTCCACGCGACGTAGGCCTATTGAAATGCGAATGGGTTGATTAAATGTGTTTTTGATTTGTTGTGACTTTCGTCACCGCAGCCCATATCATATACGGGATTGTAGTTTATATCAATGCTATCAGTGTCATTAGATCACCTAGGTCTCCCGAAAAGAGCTCGCGTCCTAGATGAGCGATCAATTGACGTGTCCCCCCGGAGCACACCGCTGCGCTGTGATTCGTGGCAAAGGTGACCATGACGCGCGAAGAGCAATCAAACGATTAATTATGCCAATAAGTGTTTCACACACATAAACCATGTCTCCACGGTATATTAGAGTGAAGAGCACTACACGTGGTATCGTCTTCGGTCGTTCGTGCTTTAATCAGTTTAGTTGTTTTTGCTCCATTTTATTTAAACTCAGTTTTACAGGCTCAAATTACAGGCTAGCCGATATTTCACCACCACGAAATATCAAACATGTTTTAATTCTTTTGTAAATAATGTTTGCAAAATCATTATGCCTAAACGAGAATAAATGTTTGTTGGTCGACTGTACTGATTTAGAAGTGGTGAAGTTCTAGCTAGGCCTCACCGTGAGGAAGGGGATTGGGAATATAAATTATTGGGGACCTGACTGTCACGGTTTGGTAAATGTAACCCTCTCAGAGAGATTTAAAAACTCTGGCACATGCAGCACCCCTCATCTCTCCCTCTCTCTCTCTCTCTCCCTCCCTCTCTCCCTCCCTCCCTCTTTCTCTCTCTCTCCCTCTCCCTCCCCCTCTCTCTCTCTCTCTCTCTCACTCTCTCAAACAACCTCCTTCTCACACATCTACAGGCTACTCACATCATGCTGCTATTCCCTCAGAAATAATATCCTTCATCCTACTTTATTTTACTGAAAAAAATATCTCGATGTTTCAATTTTCAGCAGAAATATGACTATAGCATTACGTTTTTTTGGGGGGGGGGCTGACAAAATATATTTTTAATGTCTTACTGTCATTTTGAGCTTTTTGAATTTCGAGAGAAAATAAATATTTTAGGATATTTCAAAATGCTTTTTCAATAACGAATTCACCCAGCTTGTCTGTGAATACAACCGCTACTTTTTGTTTCCTTCACACACGCCTCCCCCTCCCTCCTCCCTCTCCCATTTCTGTCCTTGGGGACAGGTTGAGTTTTTGGGATTAGCGTCTGAATTTGATTACCCAGCAAGCTAATTGTTACCAGTGCTCTTTTCACTGTCTAGTTGTTATTGCATTGGTAGAAGCCTACTCACTAGTTTAGGTGCTAAATCTTCTGCAAAATAATAGCCGTGTCCTCGTAATTTCTCTCTCCTTTCTTTTTATGCGCCTATACGGATTCTCTTTAAATGTTGCAATTTGATTGTGGTTTAAAAAAAGGAATCCCCGAAAGGTTCATATTAAAAAGCAATGTTCTTATGACGTTTATCTTGTGCTTATTGCTTATGGCCATCTGCTATAAGAATACATGCCCCAAAGGTCAGGCCCCCGAACCAAGCCTATTTTGCAAGAGTTTGGTCTATAGAAACTAAAAAGGCCTCAAAATTGATGTTTTCAAACGCTTTCAAATTCAAGTGAAATTTGGAATGCTATTTAAATTAATATCAAATAGCCCACAGTGATAAGTCTTTCGACTTCATAATATTTTCAAGAGAACCCTAAATGATTAAATAAACAACTAATATCTCTAACATTTTGTTTCCCATGTCTCAGAAGCGTGAAGCCCTAATGCTCATGGCTCGTGCTGTCGCCTTTCATCTCGAGCTCTGATACATAATTCATCGGTAAATATCGCATAGCCCCGGGGAGCGCTCGCGCTAAACGGGGCTCTGATTGTAAAAGGTGAACGCGCTTGTTAACGTCAGTGACAATATGCCCTCCCTCTGACTCCCGGCCAATTGAAGGAGTCATGGTTTCTCCTGCTGCTAGGGAGACGAATTGGAGTCTTTAAGAATCGTGGGACCGGAATAGGCTCACAGTGAAGGTCCATACATGCACGATAGGGTCCCTTTTTAAATGTGTAGTTAACTGTTTGTAATGTATTACAACTATAATAATAATACTAATAATAATAATTGTAATAATAATAATAATAACAACAATAATCATAATCATAAGCAAATAATAAAGATAATTGAACTTATAATAATAATAATGTCACTACAGTTTCATTACCCATTACTAAAAACAGAGTGATCAAATTATTGTTGTTTTATAGTGTTTTTTTAATACACTCAGTATATTGTATGCTAAATCCAAATCAATGATGTCATAGTTCAGTTCAATGGCATTCAGCTGTCCAACCCAAGGTCAGATCAATGTCTTGGCCCACTCGCTCACCCCCATCTGTCACACACACACACACACACACACACACACACACACACACACACACACACACACACACACACACACACACACACACACACACACACACACACACACACACACACACACACACACACACACCATCTGTACCATACATCTACAGTGTTATGAATTTTTTGATGAGCATGTTGGCGACATATAAGTATTGAAGATGGCATCAATGTTGAGCCATCATTACAACTAGACAATACAGCAGGTGGTTACATTCAAAAGTAGCAGTTATGAAGCTAAGCCCGTTTCTGTTTGCCTCATTCTACCGTTGTCCACTTCACTGCAACTCAGGTAACCTCAGGTGAGAAAGTGTTCGTACCTGGTTCCTACCATTGAGACTCTTCTTACATTGTCAAATTACCTGGTAAAAGTAGAAAAGTCGTCCAGCTTTCCCCTCCTTGTAGTCTTCAGTACCTAACTACAGGGGCCGAGTCATATGATTGACAGAAGGGCCCAAAGGACTAATTTAAACTACTATTATTAGGGGATCAGTTGGGGGATGGCAATATATGAGATCCTATAGCCACAACTCTCAATATACAGAAACCTACATATACTCATACAATAACTACAGTATGTACTGTACATATACAGGCCTCTGAACAAAGGGCATATAGATAAACACGCATACACTGTAAAAAGTCATTTGAAGTAATTAGTTCTACTTAAAAAAATGGTTTTGTTTAGAAACCTGTTGCCTAGCACCATTTGAGTAACTCAACTCATAGTATTTCAGTGTTCAATACCTAAAGTAATAAAGTGACATCACCATTATTTTTTAAGTTGTAAATACTTAAATGTGTTTTGTGTTTTGGGAATTTTTTTACACTAAATTGCATTATGTTTATTGAACTATAATGGCTGAAGTTTCTTGAACATTGATATTTGTTGAAGAAAACATATCAATGTAGGGTCCCTTCAACTTACCTGTCACGTTTAGTCAAGGTGGGTGGAATCAGGCGCAGAGAGCAAATAGTGAATAGTAGTTTATTCTCCGGTGAACAAAAATAAACACGGACAACCCAAAATACAAACAGGGTGAAAATATCCAAAACAGGATAACAGACAAACCGGAGAATAAATAAACACAAAAACACCGACAGACGAAACAAAATGACAAAAATAAAAAATCCCGCACAAAACAAGGGCGGGACAACCTACATTATATACAGATACTAATTAACTAACACACAGGTGAAAACAATCAGACAAAACCAACAGATAACCAAAAAGGGATCGGTAGTGGCTAATAGGACGGTGACGACGACCGCCGAGCACCGCCTGAACGGGCAGGAGAGCCAACCTCGGCGGAAGTCGTGACAGTACCCCCCCCCTGACGCGCGGCTCCCGCAGCGCGCCGCCACCGTCCTCGAGGACGACCCGGAGGACGAGGTGCTGGGCGATCCGGGTGGAGGCGGTGGAAATCTATCAGGAGAGAAGGGTCCAAAATGTCGCTCACCCGGAACCCAGCATCTCTCTTCCGGGCCGTACCCCTCCCAGTCCACGAGGTACTGTAGGCCCCCCAACCGGCGTCTAGAATCCAGAATGCCTCGAACTGTATACGCCAGGGGGCCATCGATATCCAGAGGGGGCGGAGGGACCTCAGACACCTCACCTTCTTGCAGGGGACCAGACACCACCGGCCTGAGGAGAGACACATGAAACGAGGGGTTAATACGGTAATACCTAGGAAGTTGTAACCTATAACACACCTCGTTTATTCTCCTCAGGACTTTGAACGGCCCCACACACTGCGGCCCCAGCTTCCGACAGGGCAGGCGGAGGGACAGGTTTTGGGTCGAGAGCCAGACCCTGTCCCCCGGTGCAAACACGGGGGTCTCACTGCGGTGCTGGTCAGCGCTCCTCTTCTGCCGTTCTCCCGCTAACCGTAATGAGTCCTGAACGGCTTTCCAGGTGTCCTTGGAGCGCTGTACCCATTCCTCCACCACAGGAGCCTCGGTCTGACTCTGATGCCATGGAGCCAGGACCGGCTGGTAACCTAACACACACTCAAAAGGAGACAAGTTAGTAGAGGAGTGGCGTAAGGAGTTCTGGGCTAGTTCGGCCCATGGAACATACCTTGCCCACTCACCAGGCTGGTCCCGACAGTAGGACCGCAGAAACCTGCCCACATCCTGGTTAACGCGCTCCACCTGCCCATTACTCTCGGGGTGAAAACCTGAGGTTAAGCTAACCGAGACCCCCAGTCTCTCCATAAACGCCCTCCACACTCTGGACGTGAATTGGGGACCCCGATCAGAGACGATGTCCTCAGGCACCCCATAGTGCCGGAAGACATGGGTAAACAAAGCCTCAGCAGTCTGCAGGGCCGTAGGAAGACCGGGCAACGGAATAAGACGACAGGACTTAGAAAACCGATCCACAACGACCAGGATCGTAGTACTTCCCTGGGACGGGGGAAGGTCGGTAAGAAAATCCACCGATAAATGTGTCCACGGCCGTTGTGGAACGGGGAGGGGTTGTAATTTCCCTCTAGGTAGGTGCCGAGGAGCCTTGCTCTGAGCACACACTGAGCAGGAGGAGACATAAAATCTCATGTCTTTAGCCAGTGTTAGCCACCAGTATCTCCCTCTCAGACTCTGCACTGTCCTCTTGATACCAGGATGACCCGAGGAGGGAAGAGTATGAGCCCACCTAATCAGCTTGTCCCGGACCACCCTCGGCACGTACTTGGTCCCTACTGGACAGTTAGGAGGAGCCGGCTCTGACCGTGAGGCCCTCTCTATCTCAGCATCTACCTCCCATACCACCGGTGCCACAAGACATGACGGTGGAATGATGGGAGTTGGCTCTACTGACCGTTCCTCTGTATCATAGAGGCGAGACAGTGCGTCAGCTTTGGTGTTTTGGGAGCCTGGCCGATATGTGAGGGTAAACTGGAACCTAGTAAAAAACATGGCCCATCTAGCCTGACGTGGATTTAGTCTCTTAGCTTCCCGGATGTACTCGAGATTACGATGGTCAGTCCAGATGAGAAAAGGGTATTTAGCCCCCTCAAGCCAATGTCTCCACACCTTCAGAGCCTTGACTACAGCTAACAACTCCCGGTCCCCCACATCATAGTTTCGCTCCGCTGGGCTGAGCTTGCTCGAAAAGAAAGCACACGGGCGGAGTTTGGATGGCACGCCCGAGCGTTGGGACAGCACGGCTCCAACCCCAGTCTCGGACGCATCCACCTCCACTATGAACGCTAAAAGAGGGGTCCGGATGCGCCAACACGGGCGCATTGGTGAACAGCTCCTTCAGACGACTGAAAGCTCTGCCCGCCTCTGCTGACCAGCGCAAGCGCACCGGTCCTGCCTTCAGCAGTGAGGTGATGGGAGCAGCCACCTGACCAAAACCCCGGATAAACCTCCGGTAGTAATTGGCAAACCCTAAAAACCGCTGCACTTCTTTCACCGTGGTCGGAGTCGGCCAATTACGCACGGCTGTAACGCGATCATCCTCCATCACCACCCCGGAGGTGGAAATACGATACCCCAGGAAGGAAACGGACTGTTTGAAAAACTCACATTTCTCCGCCTTGCAATACAGATCATGCTCCAGTAGTCGCCCAAGTACCTTACGCACCAGAGACACATGCTCCGCGCGTGTGGCAGAATAGATCAAGATGTCATCAATGTACACTACCACTCCCTGCCCGAGCAGGTCTCGGAGAATCTCATCTACGAAGGATTGGAAGACGGCTGGAGCATTCTTCAACCCGTATGGCATGACGCGGTACTCATAATGACCAGAAGTAGTACTAAATGCAATTTTCCACTCATCTCCTCCCCGGATACGTACCAGATTATACGCGCTCCTCAGGTCCAGTTTTGTGAAGAATTGCGCCCCGTGAAATGATTCCATTGCCGTAGCGATGAGAGGTAGTGGGTAACTAAACCCCCCTGTAATGGAATTTAGACCTCTATAATCAATACACAGACGCAGACCTCCATCCTTCTTCTTCACAAAAAAGAAGCTTGAGGAGACGGGTGATATGGAGGGCTGAATGTACCCCTGTCCCAGCGATTCGGAAACATATGTTTCCATCGCAACTGTCTCCTCCTGGGAGAATGGATAAACGTGACTCCTAGGAAGTGCAGCGTTTTCCAGAAGGTTTATCGCGCAGTCCTCTCGACGATGAGGTGGTAATTTGGTCGCCCTCCCTTTACTGAAGGCGATAGCCAAATCGGCATATTCAGAGGGAATGCGCACGGTGGAAACTTGGTCTGGACTCTCCACCGTAGTCGCACCAACGGCAACTCCTATACACCTACTTGAACACTCCTCTGACCACCCCTCAAGAGCCCCCTGTCGCCAGAAAATCACCGGGCTGTGTTGAGCTAACCAGGGAACCCCCAACACCACTGGAAACGCAGGTGAATCTATAAGGAACAGGCTAATCTGCTCCTTATGATCACCCTGCGTTACCAGGTCCAGCGGCACCGTAGCCTCCCTAATTACTCCTGACCCTAATGGTCGGCTATCTAAGGAGTGCACGGGGAAAGGTTGATCTAACGACACCAGGGGAATCCCTAGCCTTAATGCAAGCCCACGATCCATAAAATTCCCAGCTGCGCCTGAATCGACTAGCGCCTTATGCTTTAGAGAGGGGGAAAACCCAGGGAAAGAAATCAATACAAACACATGACCGACAGGAAGCTCTGAATGAGTTTGGTGCTTACTCACCTGGGGTGATCGAGCAGTGTTCTGCCTGTCCTCCCGACTCCTAGACGAGTTCCTCCAGCACCGGTCGGACGTGTGCCCTCGTCGACCACAACTGGTGCAGGAGGACACTCCTCCTCCGGTCCCCCTCGAAGCCGTACCTCCTAATTCCATAGGGATAGGAACAGGGGGGCTGGGGATTGGAAACGACAGGACCTGATCCGAACGCCTGCGAGCAGCCAGCAGGTTGTCGAGACGGATAGCCAGATCGATAAGTCCATCCAGTGAATATGTGGTGTCCCGACATGCCAGCTCCCTGCGGACGTCCTCCCTGAGACTACATCTAAAATGATCAATCAAGGTCCTGTCGTTCCATCCTGCTCCTGCTGCCAACGTCCTAAACTCTAGGGCAAAAGCCTGTACGCTCCTCGTCTCCTGACGCAGGTGAAACAGCCGTTCACCCGCCGCCCGACCCTCGGGTGGATGGTCAAAAACAGCTCGGAATCGGCGGGTGAACTCTGGGTAATTATCTTTAGCCGAGTCCGGACCATTCCACACTGCGTTGACCCACTCGAGGGCTCGCCCAGTCAAGCAGGAGACGAGGGCGCACACTTCTGCAAACGTCTTCTGAAAACCACTGGAAACCAGGATAACAGGTGAGGATACATTTTTAAAGTACTGGACAGCTTTGTGACATCAAATTGACTTTGGTGGTCAAGATGTGTTGGTATCTGTACTGACGGCGCAAAAGCCATGACAGGGAGACATAATGGAGTGGTAACGCGCGTTCAAGCAGTTGTTCCCGAAGGCCACTTGGGGACACTGCAGCATCCACCAAGAGGCTCTTGCTGCCAAAGGAATGCCTGAGAGCTTGAAAGACGTTTTGGACACTACAGTGAAAATGGTTAACTTTGTTAAAGCAAGGCCCCTGAACTCTCGTGTATTTTCTGCACTATGCAATGATATGGGCAGCGACCATGTACCTCTTTTACGCTATACAGGAAGTGCACTGGTTATCAAGGGGCAAAGTATTGACTCGTTTTTGTATTTGAGAGATGAGCTTAAAGTTTTCTTTACTGACCATAATTTCACTTGTCTGACTGCTTTCATGATGATGAGTTTCTCACACAACTGGCCTATGTGGGTGAAGTTTTTTCTCGCCTGAATGATCTGAATCTAGGTTTACAGGGACTCTTCGCAACAATATTCAATGTGCGGTACAAAATTGAGGCTATGATTAAGAAGTTGGAGCTCTTCTCTGTCTGCATTAACAAGGACAACACACATATCTTTCCATGATTGTATGATTCTTTGTGTGCAAATGAACTCAAGCTTACAGACAATGTCAAATGTGATATAGCGAAGCACCTGAGTGAGTTCAGTGTGCAATTACGCGGGTACTTTTCCGAAAGTGCCCTGCCTCCAGTCCACTTACTGACATCTGAATTAGAGAGCCTCATCGAAATTGGCAAATCGCGCTGTTAAGAGACCAATGCCCTTTGCAACCACGTACCTGTGTGAGAGTGGATTCTCGGCCCTCACGAGCATGACAACTAAATACAGGCTCAGACTGCGTGTGGAAAATGATTTAAGACTGAGACTCTCTCCAATACAACCCAACATTGCAGAGTTATGTGCACCCTTTCAAGCACATCCTTCTCATTAACCTGTGGTGAGTTATTCACCATTTTCTTTGAACAAATAAGGTTTTAGATGTAAGATGGTGAAATAAAGAGCAACATTATTGATTATTATTATATTATTATTTGTGCCCTGGTCCTATAAGTGCTCTTTGTCACTTCCCTCGAGCCGGGTTGTGACAAAAAACTCACACTCATTCTTATGTTTAATAAATGTATCATATAGTGACTGAGTGTGTGTGTGGCAGGCTTACAATGATGGCAAAAAACAACATTTGAGAGTGCGCTGACCCTGGTGCTAGAGGAGGTACACAGCCAGAAGTTGAATGTTTGAAGTGGTACGGGTCTATAAAAAGTTTGGGAACCACTGCTAGCAGTAACTAGAGGTAGAGCTGTAACCAGTCATCGTTGAGCACTGTGCTCACTCATCTAGCAGCAACTAGAGGTAGAGCTGTAACCAGTCATTGTTGAGCACTGTGCTCACTCATCTAGCAGCAACAGGAGGTAGAGCTGTAACCAGTCATTGTTGAGCACTGTGCTCACTCATCTAACAGCAACAGGAGGTAGAGCTGTAACCAGTCATTGTTGAGCACTGTGCTCACTCATCTAGCAGCAACTAGAGGTAGAGCTGTAACCAGTCATCGTTGAGCACTGTGCTCACTCATCTAGCAGCAACATGAGGTAGAGCTGTAACCAGTCATTGTTGAGCACTGTGCTCACTCATCTAACAGCAACAGGAGGTAGAGCTGTGACCAGTCATCGTTGAGCACTGTGCTCACTCATCTAGCAGCAACAGGAGGTAGAGCTGTAACCAGTCATCGTTGAGCACTGTGCTCACTCATCTAGCAGCAACTAGAGGTAGAGCTGTAACCAGTCATCGTTGAACACTGTGCTCACTCATCTAGCAGCAACTAGAGGTAGAGCTGTAACCAGTCATCGTTGAGCACTGTGCTCACTCATCTAGCAGCAACTAGAGGTAGAGCTGTAACCAGTCATCGTTGAGCACTGTGCTCACTCATCTAGCAGCAACTAGAGGTAGAGCTGTAACCAGTCATTGTTGAGCACTGTGCTCACTCATCTAGCAGCAACTAGAGGTAGAGCTGTAACCAGTCATCTTTGAACACTGTGCTCACTCATCTAGCAGCAACTAGAGGTAGAGCTGAACACAATACAGGATGCTGCATTAGCCTCTGTCATTAAGAATGGTGCACATGACCTTGTTGATGGTGAGAATGGCTTGTCTTGTTATTGAACATCAATTTGCCCGACGGCTTTGATATCGTGTTCCTCATGATCAGTTACAACTCATAGCATAACATACTGCTTGATACTATTTTAGAAATATACTTTTCTTTCTTCAAACATGCATACAACAGTGTAGAAGTATCATGAAATCAAAACATTTTGAAGTACATTTTAAGTATTCAAAACTTGTAAAAATCTAATAATTATGTATCAGCACAACACAGATGAATCAAATGTGTTTTATTCAAATATCAATGTGTCTGACTACGACTTTATTGTTTGAAGTAAAGATGTGAAACATATTAGAATCAAGCAAAAATAACTTATTTAATACATGTTAGATTGACTTTAAAATATTAAATAAACATAACTTCTAAAAACTAAATTACTTTAGATCAGCAGAACACAAATAAATCAAGTTATATTTACTCAATAACCTAATGTTTGTTAACAATAGTCAGAAACATTAAGTGCTAAGAAATCTAATTTATACATGAGTTAGTATCACAATTAGGATTTGAGTTCTACCGACCTTTGGAGTAGCGGCTACTCAATTTCTTTAATGAGTTCCTTTTGAAAGTGCACATAACTGAGTGTTTGTGGGAGGTTGGAGTGCCTCGTCCCTGCTGGTACCTTGTTAACCTACCCAACTAGCTCTCACAGTTTCACTTCAGATTTAGAAGTTCATCCCATGTTTTTCAAACGTCAAATTTAGAAATTGTGGCAAACGTCAAATTTCAAAATTGTGGCAGATGTCAAATTTCAAAGTGTTCAAGGTTAAATTTAGGCATTGACTCCGAAATCTAAAAGTTAGGCATTAACTCTGAATGGTTAAGTTAAGGGTTAAGGCTTAAACAAAGAGTTATAGGCTTAAAACAAACATTCTAAAAAAGAAAATCAACTTTCTATTACTGGATTTGAACTTGCAACCTTTGAAATCAGGGGCTGATGATTACACCCGTGCTCCATCCCGTTCCACAAGCAAATCCAAAATCTACTTGAAGGTAACAGTGCTTACTGTTGCCCCTAGTGGCCAGTTTCCACATCGTCTCCTGACATCCTCAGAAATGGATGGACGTCGAATACTGACTTGTATCACAGGGTGACCTGGCTGAACCTCCCAGGGCCTGTGGGTAGTGTTATGCCAACGAGAGGCCTCCAACCTGGACAGTACTTTTCAGGCTCTGGTCCCTCGAGGGCCCAGACCCCCACAGTGAGAGGTATGGAGGGGGAGGGATGGAGGAGGGCCAAACAAAAACACACCCTGTGATCCAAACAGCAAACAGCCCACCTACTAATGCTCAGCATCTGGAGGCAATGACACACACACACACACACACCTATTCACATTCTGATGTCACTGACCGCCCACACAAACAAACACACACACAGGTTCACTAACGGATATACACACCTATGTACACACATGCCCATTCACGCAAACACAGTACTCACATACAGTGTAACTACCAACAGGTTTTATTGATTAAAACACTAACTTAGAGTTGCATATAGCTCAAGTGTCTGTGAAAATGATATGAGGTTTATAGGGATTTAAAATAGTCTATGATGTGTTCACAGGGCATGGAAAAGTATTCCATTTTAGTTTAATTCTATTCAGAAATAGATCAGTGAAATCAATCTCAAACGGCTTGTGAGCTATCAGCTAAAGCATTGAATCCAAAGAAACAGATTTAGAATTTGGCTAATACAGTGTCCTTTGTGTATTTACTTTAAGATAGAAAACAGAGGTAAAGAGAAAAAAAGACAAAAACAAAAACAGATGAACAAAGTTGGAAAAAGAGCAGGGGAGCAAAACAAAGATGGAGAGGGTTGGAAGAGGAGGAGTGGAAAGTTAATCCAAGCTGAATCGTTGGGTCCGGCTTCAGGAGTGACACTGAAAACAGTTTTTCTTTCTTTTCTTTCTTTTCCGTCCAAATTTGCTCTCCCCTCTCCCTCTCTTTTCTCTTCCTCCTGTGCCTCTCGCTATTTTTCAGCCTCCTTATCCTTTTTAATTAGAGGGGCTATTCTGCAGCATTGAAGGCCCTAATCCCCTACTGACCAACAATACAAAAAGGCAGCCTTTGAACAGCCGACCTGCATCCCCTGCCCCTGCACCCCCTGCCCCTGCACCCCCTGCCCCTGCACCCCCCACCACTCCAAACACTACCCAAGCACTCCAAGGCTCCCACCATTTGGAAAACCAGACATTGCCTCTTTTTCCAACTTTTTACTACTTTTCGGACAAAGCGCAGAGGGTACCAAGTGCAAACTGAAAGTCTCTGAAAGATGTCAGAGTTCTGCCAAGACGCAAATGTCAGAACTTGGATAACGTTTGGATGAACACTGTTTCCAAGAATTTTGACACAATTTTATTGAGTTTCTTCACTGTGAACATGTTTAGCTTTCTGTAACTACCAAGAGAGTACTCGAAAGTCTGCATTACTCTATTGCAGTGGTTCCCAAACCTTTTATAGTCCCGTACCCCTTCAAACTTTCAACCTCCAGCTGTGTACCCCTTCTAGCACCAGTGTCAGCGCACTCTCAAATGTTGTTTTTTTGCCATCATTGTAAGCCTGCTACACACACACGCTATACGATACATTTGTTAAACATAAGAATTCATTTTTTGTCACAACCCGGCCCGTGGGAAGTGACAAAGAGCTCTTAAAGGACCAGGGAACAAATAATAATATAATAATAATCAATCATGTTGCTTTTTATTTAACAATCTTACATATAAAACCTTATTTGTTCATCGGAAATTGTGAATAACTCACCACAGGTTAATGAGAAGGATGTGCTTGAAAGGGTGCACATAACTCTGCAATGTTGGGTTGTATTGGAGAGAGTCTCAGTCTTAAATAATTTTCCACACCCAGTCTGTGCCTGTATTTAGTTTTCATGCTAGTGAGGGCCGAGAATCCACTCTCACATCGGTACGTGGTTGCAAAGGGCATCAGTGTCTTAACAGCGTGATTTGCCAAGGCAGGATACTCTGAGCACAGCCCAATCCAGAAATCTGGCAGTGGCTTCTGATTAAATTCAATTTTCACAGAACCGCTTGTTGCAATTTCAATGAGGTTGTCTTGTTCAGATATCGGTAAGTGGACTGGAGGCAGGGCATGAAAGGGATAACGAATCTAGTTCTTTGTGTCATCCATTTTGGGAAAGTATCTGCGTAATTGCGCACTCAACTCACTCAGGTGCTTCGCTTATATCACATTTGACATTGTCCGTAAGCTTGAGTACATTTGCACACAAAAAAAATCATACAACGACTGTGTGTTGGCCAGTTGTGTGATAAACTCTGGTCATCAGTTTGCAATTAAAAAAAAAGTGTAAAAGATAACCATCACACTTCAGACAATTGAAATTGTATAGTGCCGAAAATACTGAGTTCAGTAAAGAAAACTTTAAGTTTGTCTCTCAATTAAAAAAAAAAAAGTGTAAACACTCCCTGTCATGGCCGCCATTGATAACCATCACACTGTCACAAAAAAATGAGCTGGTTTACATGGTCGCTGATTTCTTCCCATATCATTGTATAGTGCCAAAATACATCCAAGAGTTCAAAGCAGTAGTTGTTTCAAAACATCTCCTGCCATGGGGGCATTGTCCCTTCCACGCCAGCATTAACAAAAGCCATTCGGTAGCTCACCATATAAGGCGCTTCTTATTAATGGTATCTGTTGCTTTTATACATGTCTTACTACTCGAAAGTCGTCTTAATTCGTCATCTTAATTCTCACTCAAAAAACTCCTGTGGCTTATTTTTCAAATTGACATGTTATGTTTCTAAATGTCTGCACAAGAGTGAAAGTTTCATCAAGTTGTGGGATAGTACCTTTGCATATATAACAGACCATGGCTGAGGAAAGGCACTACTCCCAATATAAGTAAACCCTAAATCAATGTAGTTCTCATCATATTTACGCCCCTTTGAGGGTCCAACGTCCCTGTCTGTTGTTCGGTGCTTAGCAGTAGCTCTTCGGCTGCATCAGATTCTCAACTTTCAGTGTCAATGCTAGCTGGGCTAACAACAGATGTAGAATTACTGATGCTAGCATTGGATGTGCTTGTGGAAGCAGAACAACTTGTGTCGTCAACATGTGCAGGTGTAGAACTGCTGGTAGTAGCAGTATTACCCGTAGAGCTGGTATGTGTCTCTATGGACGCGGGCCTTCCTTTTTTAAAAACCATTTATCAATTTTCAGGCAAACAGAATGAGCAGCAGCTACATTTGGCCACATACGTACTGTATCGTTAGCGGAATTCCCGTGAGAGAGTAACAGTTAATGTGATTGGATGTTAATTATTTGACTCGACTACCTGTATTTGACATTGTGTTGTTATTTCGATGAACACTAGATGGTTTAATTACATTTTTGGCAGTGAAACAAGGCTACTCAGGCAAGAAAGAAAAAAAACTCACCCAAATGTATAGCACCATTGGAAAATATAAATGGACTGTTTGAAAATTTGAAGGAAAAAAAAAGTGAAAAAAAAAGAAAAACGGACTCAGCAGGCCTTTTGTTGTTTTAATAGGAAAATAGAAAAGGGTTAGATGGCAAGCGATGTAGAGAAATTCTATATAGGGTTAAAAAATATGGAAATTCTCCCAGTCCAACTCAGGCCTCATTTACATATCATTAACATATTTTATTGGTATCCCAGAAGCTTATTAATGTTGACCCTTGTTGTTAAATGCCTAGTTAGTAGATAATAATGTCCTGTCATTAGTTTTTAATGAATGCCAGATTGAGAAAAGGGGTAGGTTAAAAGTCTCCCTACTACACTACTGATAACACGCCTATTAATCCGTATCATAAACTTCTGTTATTAGGCAATCATGACCTCATTTATTCACAATGCTTTCAATAAATAGCCTGGCTTCCTGCTATTTTATCTTAATGCGGAACTGACAATTGCTTGCCCAAAATTTCATATAGATTATTATTCTTACATTTGACAATTTAGTCATTTTAGCAGACTTTCTTATCCAGAGCGACTTACAATAGTGGGTGCATACATTTTCGTACGTAACTTTTTTGTTCTTTACAGTAATTAGAACCAAAAAAGTGCTAATTTTGGATAGAAGCCTCAAGAAGATATTCTGTAAACATTTTACACCCATGCTACAATAAATATACCAAAATCCATGACATAACCAAGTCTTTGAGTAATATTTGATGGTCTATGTTCAATAAGGTTTTACTAATAGGCAGCCAATGTTTGTTTTAATTTGGATAAGAATGTTCAGAATAGGGGTCATTTGTATTCTATCATGCTAAATAACATTTTACACACACACACTTCTGCTAATGGCAAGTAGTTTGAGTAAAATAGTTAGATGAATTGCCAGACTTGCCAGTATAGACTTGCCAGTATGACTACCCTGAATATTACCTTGGATATGAATGATTCAGAAACAACAGCAACAGTGTCAACCACAGCAACTGTTTGCTCCTCGTTGGTATACTGACTCTGCTGACTCCACACCACCCTGTACAGTCACCAAGACCCAAACCAGTCCATTCGAACACAGTCTAGGCACACTGTTAATCACATGCCCAATATTTCCATAGCAAGCAATTACCATCCAGCTTTTATGTGCGAAATGGGCCGTGGCAGAGAACGAGAGAGTTATGAACGACAACGAGAGAGGAAGAGTGAAACGGACGAAGAGAAACAGAGGGAGAATAAAAGAGTAATTAAGATGTTGGGTGAGAGGCGAGAGAGGAGGACAGAGACAGGCAGCTAGTCTGTCGCTGTGTGATTTGAGGCATGCGAACACACTAATTAGTCCTTCATTGTGAGATAATGCACTTGGCCCGGTTCTCCTGGTTCTACGAGCTGCCCGGGCCTGAACTGACCCACCAAAGGTCAGAGGTCACCATGTGCGGTTTGCCTCGTGTGTATGTACGGTGTGAGCTGTCCCATTCTCTGCAAAGCAAACTTGGTACAGTTGAGTTGCCATGGTTTTGCATAGGTTTGTATGTAGAATGAGTGGGAGTGAAGTGAGTGTTCAAAACTGATTAAGAATGTCATCCAAAACAGTGAACAAACCAGACCCAGAACTAATAAGAATTAGATGGACCGGAGGGCAAGAAAATGGACTGTCGGTTCTGAGAATCCAGGGCTTGTTTACTTGTAAAGGCCTAGTAGACATCCCCAAACACACACACACACACACACACAAATGCAGACTTATACACACACGCACACACCACTCCTCCGGCCTATCACTCTCTTCTCCCGCCATCTTTTGAGGAGCAGTAATCTGTGAACCTTGAATCATAAGCCTGGGTAAAGCTATGTAATACGGGTAATTCGATGAAATAGTATTTTCCCGGTGAGAGTCAAAATCCTGTTGACTATTCAGGAATTGAATCGTCCAACAGTAATGCCATTAGGCCAGTGCCACGGATTCCTCCGAAAATGCTGTTTAATTGCCAGTAGTGGACCATTGTCTGGTGACGGGTAAACACTGGCTTGGGGGGGTATTCCGTAAGGAAGCGTGTGAAAAAGATGTCCCCCTTGGCTCCAGCCAATCGGCATCGAGGAAATAGATGAAGCCGGAGCCTCCAAAGTGGCAGAGGCACTAGCTTAACTAAAGTCTTCAAGAGAAAGAATAAACTCTTCTCTTTTAATACAGGATTTGTTCAACAATACGATTCAGGGGGTGTCTATTCAGAGTATGGATTTTTTGGGGGGGGACTGGCGGGGTCTTTAAGGATCAAGCCGTGTTGCTCACGTTTGTTAGCGAGGGAATCGAAGGATCACGGCATGTTGCTCACGTTCGTTGAGCGGTTTCTGTGTGTTTTTCTACAATATTATTCCTCTGTATCCCCCAACTGTTAGTCCCACTTATTTCCACCTTTTTAAAAGCACCTTGCGTAAACCCATCACTTCATAAAATACCATAAGTAGCCTACCATAAACTGTCTTATACTGTGCTGAAATATCGATCTTTCAGTGAAGCCAAAGAATTCCTATAGCTCACAGATCAATAATTCAAGCTCACTCAAAAATGCCCCCTGAACCTCGAGCACCCCTAGCCTGCTGCTCCCCACCCCTCCATTGGTCCTGTCCAGGAGGACATTGATAGGATGTGAGAGGTGTGGTGGCCATTGCTGCCCTCCATTGTGAGCTGGTGCCTGCAGTACGAGCAGAGCTGCCAGACCAGACACTGATGCGGGTTGACACTGCATCCAGGAGGCGAGGAGACTCTTTTCTTTTGCTCTTTTTCTCGCCCCCTAAAAAGTTTTTTTTAAAGGCCTTTTAGTAGACAGGCCCCTCCCTTTTCTCATTCGCCGATTCCAGCCCTGAACTGGTCCTTGGTCTCACCCTCCTATCCTTGCCTCTCTCCCTCCTCTCCTCCTTTTCTCTCCTCTATTCTCACCCTCCTCTCAGAGAAACAGAACTGGAACCAAGATGGATATGGAATCCCTAAAGACATTCCCTCTCTTTTCTCTCCCTCTCAATCTCTTTCTTTCTTTTCCTAATTTCAAATAAAATTCAAGTCGTTAGACAAAGAAGCATTTACGCAAATGAAGCACAAGGCAATGAGAAGAATAAGAAGGCAATAAGACCCTGTAACATATTGAGCCCACTAACTGCTCCTGAGGCTGACACCCTGCCACATAGTGAGCCCTATTCACCACACCTCAGGCTATGACCACACTCAATATTTAATCTGAGTACCAATCCCTGATCCATTCATAATCCTGAGTCTATTCACCTTATAATACCTATTGTTCACAGGGAGTTGCAGGGAGATGCAATAGACTGTCATGTCATTTATTTATCCTAGTGAGAAAGGGAAACTGTCAAAGTGGGAAAGTGAGGACTGTTTATGTCCTCAGACTATGATGTTTTCTGATTACTTCATACTGTACGTATCAGTGACTATATAACTATTTTTGATGTGTCACCTATGCATGTCTCTCCTTGGCGTTATTGTCACACCTAAAGTGGCACGAAAGAGGAGAGTGACCTGGGAAAACTGAGTGGTGGTCTACACTCACAGCCCACGTCAGGAAGTACTTGAGCCTAAAGGTTGTCCGTGGGATAAGAACAAGAGGACTCATGCGTGGGTGTGGGAGGAGTATTATTGGAACGTAATGAATCGATTCATCTCCCTCTCCGATCGCCACAGGAGCACACGGACTACCAATCCCCTTTAATGGAACAGCTAATGACGAGCTTCATTAGTTTAATGTCTGCTTTTATCAGCCTCCTCTTTAGATGACTGCAGCGTTTCATGTCTGACTCATATCTCACTTTAGCAACCCAGAGGAAATTGTGAAGGGATTAATTTTGTGATGGACCCCCTGCTCCATCCCTCCCCCATCACCCCGTCCTCCCTCCGTCTTCATCCGCCTCTCTCTCCCAGCTCCCAGCCAGAGACCCAGGAGGAATAGTCTCTTTGTCGCCCTGCCGCTTTCAGAGTTGAAGAACAAGAGAAGTTTAATCCTCATTGTCCAGGAGACTGGGGGGGGGTTCGCCGGCTGTAAAATGATCCAACTGGCCCTGGCTAATTCTCTCCCCAACCCCCAACCCCCAGGTCTGAACCCCCCCCCCCAGGCCCAGCCCTATACTCCAGCCCAAGCATCAACCCAAGCACCAGCCCCAGTCCTAGCCCTAGTCCCATCATACCACCAAATCGCTCAGATGCACACTCACGTGGAGAGCGAGACCTACACATTGAGAATAGGCCTCTAACAGAAATAGGCCTCGCACACAGTCACACAGACACGCGGCACACCCTATTACATGGGTGTGATGAGGATATGAACGGTTTATCGGTGTATTTTTTCAGTGATTTAAGGTAATCACCTGAGCTAATTCTAAGGCCAACACACCAGGGGTATTTATCCTTAGACCCCACTCTGCGTACCAAATGGCACGTAATTTCCTACATACGGCACCACTTTTGAACAGAGCCCTGTATATATAGGGAATAGGGTGCCATATGGGACACATCCCATATCTCCCAGGCGAAGTGTGTCTTGTTTACCTGACTGATCTTACGTATCCTCTTTTTGAGATATTCATCTCCCCCAAGGGAGGCCCGTTTATCTTACAACTAGTTCTACTCCCCTAGGCTGAGAGCAACCTGCCAACATCCTGTCACAAAGAAGCGTGTTATGGGGCTTGGATGTGAGTGTTTGTGAGTAGAGAGAGGGTATTATGCTGTGATAAATCCGGGTTAAGGTCAGTGGGTTGGAGCACAGATTATGGCATGTTTACTGAGTGTATCAACACATCTCTTCTGTTGCCTCTGCAGACTGGGAACAGTAGAGTACCAGTTTGGGATAACGTATAGATAACATATGGATAACGTATAGATAACATATGGATAACGTCTAGATAACATATGGATCAGAAGATAATGAAGGGGTGAGACAAAGGGAGAAAGAAGACTTCATCTGACTTACTGACATTTAGATCCCTGACAATGAAAACAATCACCATGGTTCTTCCAACTTCCTCATTATAAATAGTACTCCATGTCTGCCTGTTTTCTCACCCCCCCTCTCTCTCGTCGTCTACCTTTTGCTGATTTTCTCACAAATGTTTTCCAATCTCTCTATTTCTATCCCCTCCCCTCCCCTCTCTTTCTCTTTCCATCCCTCTTTCTCTCTCTCCACTCTTTCTCTCTTTCTTTCTTCCTCTCTCCTCCTTCCTGAGTGACAGCTCAATGGCCGTTTCTCCCAGGCTTATCTGTCCTCAGCAGATGGTTGACTTGGATCACTGTTCATACGCCACGATCTGGAGTGCTGATAAAGACTAGCTGGTATAGAGGGAGTTCACCCTCTCTCTCTCTCTCTCTCTCTCTGCCCCTCTCTTTCTCTGTCTTTCAGCATTCCATCTCCCTCACCCATACCTTCCATTCCTTTTTCAATCTCACCCTTCTTTCTCCTTCCCACTCACCTCCCTTACTCTCTTTCTCTCCCACCTCATCTTTCCATGTTCCTTCTCTCCCTCCATACTTTCTCTCCCCATTATCCCTCCATCCATCCCTCCACCTCTGTGCGTGCGTGGAGTCTGGTGCTGAGTGATTGTCTCTCCTCCCTGCTGTGTTGGCGCCCGTCTAAAGAGCCCCAGGACTGTCTCTCCGTGAGGGGCCCCTACGCTGCCAGGGCTGCCCACTGCACTCCTCTCCTCCAACCTTCTCTTTTTCATCTCCATTATCACCCTTTCTGTCCTCTCCTTTACTTCTCTCTCCTCTACCTTTTTTCTATCTCTGTATATTACACCAATCGCCCTTCCTCTCCTCACCTCTCATTCCTCTCTTTGTCATCCCCATATCATGCCAATCCCCTTCGCTCCTCTTCAATACTCGGTGATATCGCTTCATCCAATCCCTCTCCTTCCTCCTCTCAGTCAAAGCTTGACTCCACAAGCTTTGTCAAAAGGTCCCACTGTATATCTCTCTCTGTTTCCAGCCGTTGCAGCGTCTTCTTCCCCTGCCTAGTGTTCCTCATTCATGACCGTGGAACACCAGGAAGGAGATGAAGACTGCGACGGATGCTTTGTGTTTCAGAGAATGGGATGTGTTGAGGATATCCTGCAGTCCGTTTAGAGTAAATACGCTGATAAACGCAGTCAGTAGTCCTAAACTTACGGAGCCAATCAGTAGTTGAAACAATAACAAAAGAGGCTCCCCACCTCTGTTTTGGTAAAATAAAACTGAGGGATGGGGTTGGACAAATGTAACCACTCTCGAATTCATAGACAATGCTACGGATGGACGGACTGACCATCCATGATATCAAAATTATCATTTTAACGAGCTATTGTTTAGAAACAAAGGAGTAAAAAAAAAACATATATTATGGGTTCTGAGGGGGTAGGACAATTGAGCTAAGCTCATGTTATATTCTTCAAGAATCAATGGGCACATACCATTCATTTAAAAGTTTTTTTTTTAAATGATGTAGCAATCGCAGATTGACGCTTTAATCATTTGATGTGTGTATCACACCCCTTGCAGAATGGGAAGAAGAATGACTGTCCTTTCGTCTACAGCAGCACTTGGGCATGAAAGGGGCGGTTGGAGGACTGGGGGCGATATAGGAGAACACAGCACCTTGTCGGGCAAGAGAGCAACAGACAGGAAAGTTGGCTAAAGCTGAAGGGGACTGGCAACCAGGCAAAGACAGCACAACTGGCTCATCAGTAACTAATGCAGCATCAGAAGAAAATATAAAACAGCACCACAGGAAAGATACAGTTGATTCCAGCCAACGTGCCTCCGAATTAGCCAGCTCCAATGCCTCTGTGTTATATGTTGTTTATAAAGCTACTTGTAGAAACATTCTAGTTTCTTTAACATTTCAAGTTTCTAAAAATAACTCATTTTCATAATAATGTATTCCATCCACTGCAGTCTAAAAAGTAAATCCAAAAACCTATTCTAACATTCCTACATTGGGTTGCTGTTACATGTGCGGTGAAATCCTTCCCCAGACAGTGAGTTTCTGGTAGTCTGACAGCTCTCTCCACTCCAGGCGCTGAGAGGCCATTTTAATCTGAACGCTGGAATCTGGCAGCCGCTCCCAAGCACCTGCGTCCGTCCAGTCAGTCTGACCCGCTTTTGTTCGGGTCCGACCCCCTAACTTTTCCCCCTTAATTAACCCAACAGAAACTAATTAAACCCGGCTCTCCTGGACCAGGCGCCAAACAAAGGGAGAGAAGGAAGGAGGGATGGGAGCGGAGCGGAGGGAGAGGGGTGCGAGCCAAACAGACCGTCAGGAGTGGAGAAACAGTAACAGTGGTCCCCATTAAGGCCCTTGTACCCCGGGCCCTGGCCCCTGAGACAGACTGGAGGAGGGAGGGGGGGAGAGAGAGCGACAGAGAGAGAGAGGAGTGAGAGAAAAGGAGAGGAGAGAGAGAGGGAAAGAGAGAGATAGCAATAATGTATTGTTTTCTGGGGAAAGGTGCAGGCTATTACATGATTGGCCCTCGACTGAAATGAGTAATAGAGGGAGAGTAAGGGAGAGTGAGGGGAGGAAAAGTGAGAGAAGGGGAGTAGAAGAGAGGGAGTGACAGAGAGATTGGTTCAGAGTTTGGGAGGAGACATTTTGTTTCCATTGGGGGAGGCGAGGTGAAGCAAGAGGGGGGGGGGAGAGGGGAAGAGAGTAAAGAAGAGGGAGGAGAGGAGTTAATGCACTTGGCAGTGGCTGGCGTCTCTAGGCGGAGGAGGCAGGCTCTCTCTGGAGGCTTTGTGTGAAACTCATTGTTTTTTTAGTTACTGTGTTCTGAACACACAGTTGCTCAAGGAGTGGTGTGCGGAGAGGCTAATTTTGGCCAGCCCATTTAGCATGCAGCCGTGCACAATTGGGATCTTTAGAGCAGATGATTGTTTTATTTGAAAGGGGGAGGCATACTGCATTCAATCCACCAATCTAACCTCTACACTATACGGTCAGAACATCATGCAGCTTTTACTAGAGAGGATGAGACGGAATGAGCGAGAGAGACAGGACGACATAGTGGGAAAGATGGAGGAGTGACACAGGCAAATAGATAGAGACTGTGGTTAGTTGTACTATCTGTGGCCCTGCTCTTTTAGCCCAATCCCAGTCTGCTAAGTGATAGAGAAGGTAATTAAGGGCAGGCTGTTGAAGTAGATAGGCCTGGAAAGGAGATTTAAAGAGGGGAACTGATTGTGCATGTCTGATTCCAGCTCTTCAGAGAGTTCTCAGCCCTAAGGCTTATAGCTTTCAAAGGGTGGGTTCTCTCTGTCTCCCTCTCTCTCCCTTGCTTTCTGTTTTCTGGTCCAAATCAAACACACTTTATTCATACTCATTACAGTACAAGCATGACACACACACGGCCGCATGCACGTGCACACACACACCCTGAAACGTGAGGGTTGGCAAGATAGGAAATATGACCGCGGGCCACAGAGACACTTATAGTCCTCTTTAAAGCAATGGCCTCTTGTAATGAAATCAATTTACAGGGGCAAATATAAATCAAGTGTTGTTGAGAGAAAGATAAGGGGAGGGGGCATTCTTCAGACCGCATCTCCTAGTGACACATCACAGCTTCATCATGTCAACACTTTGAAACAAGTCCATCAGCTCCACAATTTCAGATCTAATCAGTGTTTACCTTCATCAATGGTTGATGGGAGATCTCTTCAACTATGATGAGAAATGTGCTGAGTCTCACAATGAGCAGCAAGGAGAGTTTGTGGTATCACGGCTGTCAGTTTGGCCTGGGGATATGGACATATGCGTTGGTCATCATAGTGCCGTCCATCATCTATCCCCACACACTGAGAGAAACTCTGAGCCTGAGAGCGCTTCAGATAGGAGAGCGCTTCAGATAGGACTTGACAAAGTTATAGGGCAACACTGCCACCTGTCTTTAAGAGAGCATTACACAACCCAGTTAGTGCATGCACGTGTATGTGTGTGTGTGTGTGTGTGTGTGTGTGTGTGTGTGTGTGTGTGTGTGTGTGTGTGTGTGTGTGTGTGTGTGTGTGTGTGTGTGTGTGTGTGTGTGTGTGTGTGTGTGTGTGTGTGTGTGTGTGTGTGTGTGTGTGTGTGTGTGCGTGTCAGAGTCGGGATCAACTCTATCTAATTTCCAGTCAATTCTGGAGTTGAATTGCTTTCATGTGGAGAATTCCATGTCCAATTCACCTGACAGGAGTTCAACTGAATGGGGTGGAACTCTGGGGAGACAGAGTGCGTGTGTGTGTATTTACATCATAATCTGGTGAACCCTTATCCAGCCTCTCCAGTGCATCTAATCTCCTCCACCTGCTCAAACACCCAAACAGTCCTGGCCACAACCCCCCCCCAACTTCACCCCAAACACACACACACCCGTCTGGGTGGAGTCTCGCCTCCCAGCTTCCTCCTTATCACCCTCAACGGGGAGAGCTCCACCTCCCTCTTATGCCCAGTTGGGCACTGCCACCCCCTCACCGTGCTCCAGCTGGAGTGTGTACCCCCTGCCCTGTAACCTCCAGCATCGCTGCCCCCCACCCCCTACTCTTTACTACCTACCCTCTGTGCCCCGTCTGCTGCCTAGCATTGCCAAGGGCTTCCCCAGTATAGTATTAGGGGTCAGGCAGTGTGTGCATGCATATACAATCACTATCTGTCCATGTCTCCGTGAAAATAATATTGCAAGCAGTTGTTATACTGGTTGACGTATTTGCAGAGATATCATTTTTTAATTTTTTTTTTACCTTTATCAAATCCATGACGTCCCATTGAGGTAAAAATACGTATTTTTCAAGGGAGATCTGGCCAATGAGACCAGTCTCTCCATTACACACACACTTTACATTACTTCATCAATAGCACTGCATAATACTTTGCGAGAAACTAGACAATCGCACCATATTTCAACGCACATAACAGTAGCACCCTCTGCTGGCAAGAGAGTATATGGGCTCTGGAAGTAGGCCTGCCTACGTTCATGAACTTGACTTGAATAAAATACCTCGAAATTATTGGTTATTTATCTGGTCACTATTTAATTTGTTATTTTGTCATTTATTTGGAATAGCCAGTCCACCTAATAACTTACAAAGCTTTGCAGAGGTTTGAGTTGTATATTTATGACGAAAACAGTGGGCTCCAGTTATTCCAGATAATGCATTGCTGATTTTTATTTTTTATTTTTTTATTTCACCTTTATTTAACCAGGTAGGCTAGTTGAGAACAAGTTCTCATTTGCAACTGCGACCTGGCCAAAATAAAGCATAGCAGTGTGAACAGACAACACAGAGTTACACATGGAGTAAACAATTAACAAGTCAATGATGCTTGAGAGAGCTGTGAAAACCTCACATTGATTTTGATCAAAGATTATCTATTAAATTGACAAGATAGTCAGGTGACCGCCCTAACAACGGAAATACATGTCCTCAAAGATGGAAGCCAAGCGGGAGTAGGAGAGATCAGGTCTACCATTGTAGCCAATGAGAGGGCGGATAATCGTGTGAACAACAGGCACAAGTCGTTTTTCTCAAAGTTGCCGGAATACAACGTGCATCCACTTATGTTAGTACATTTGTAACAGCCTAAACATACGCATCACGTAATTCGACACTATAATAGGCCTCCATACAAAAAACACTTGGTCTGCTTCTCTCTTGGTCTGAATCCTCTCGCTTCACCTCTTCCTCTCCGTTATGAATTGGTCAAGGCAATCATCCGGACGTCCCAACTATGACATTACCTTCTTCTTCGATGGGTTTTAACGGCGTTTGGCATCCAATGTTAACGGTGCATTACCGCCACCATCTGGACGGGGTATTGAATAAGAAACAACAAAAACATTGTGGGGGAAACGACATCATGCAAAATGAAACACTTCAACTAACAAAACCCATCCCACTTCTTCAATCACAGTCCATTACACAATACATCCCTACACAGGCTCAGGGTCCACCAAGATGATTTCTTGCAATGGCCTCAAATCCGACAATGATTCCAACACTTCTTCTTCGCTTGTTCTGTACAGTTTACGACCATTGCAATAAATAATACAAAGTCCACCTTTTTAACATGTAGCATTTCACTATCCCCCAGTTGATGAGAAACCTTCACTGGTCGTGGTGGCTCTACTACCATTGTTTCTTCCCCACCATTCATTCCTTCCAATTCTCTCACCGCCTCCAGACAGGAGACAAGCTGGACACCCCTTACTCTCATTCTCCTTCACCCTAACAGGTCACTAACAGATCTGGCATATGATTCCCTTCCCTTCTGCACACACATGACCAAATATTTTACATTTATGACATTGAAGGGGCTTGCGCACAAAAGCTCTTAAAGCATATCTGATGAATTCTACCTTTATATGAAAATGGGAGACTTCATCAAAGAACAGTAGCATGGACGAAGTTCATTTATTTTTTTCCATCCACCATACAGGTCAGTCGAGGTGCACCAACCACTCAATCAATGTCTTCAGTTATATCCTCTGCCTTTATTTCTTGCGCCACCCAATAAATAACCCATTTGACAGGCACCCTGCTATGAAAATCCATGCGGGAAACATTTATACTCCGATATCTTTTTAAGTCTTATAACACTCTTCTTCTGCTCCGTAGACACACACAAAAACATAATTAAATCACTTTTTGTGACTCTCACCGACTCCACACTGTAATGCGGTCTGTGTCTAGCTAGTGTAGAGGAGTCAGGCGCAGGACAGTAGATATGATTAAATAAACATACTTTACTCAAAATATACAAATGCGATACAATAAAGAGAGCCCACATTAACGGACCGTACTACATACAAACAATTACTCACAAACAGACATGGGGGAACAGAGGGTTAAATAATGAACAAGTAATTCGGGAATTGAAACCAGGTGTGTCAGACAAAGACAAAACAAATGGAAAGTGAAAAGTGGATCGCGATGGCTAGAAGGCTGGTGACGTCGAACGCCGCCCGAACAAGGAGAGGGACCGGCTTCGGCGGAAGTCGTAGTAACACACACTTTCTTCCAACACATTCCAGACTTTCCTCGAGACCTTAAACGGATTTCCCAAGTAGCATTGGTCAAAAATACTCACTCCGACTAAAAATGAGTCTAGCGGTTTCCTGTTTTCCGCCACAGCTTTGCTTCTCTTGTTTCCCTTTTTATTCGCCACTGTAACCCACGTATTCTCACTTTCTGTACTATTAGCTTCAAATCAAATCCAATTCTATTTCTCACATGCACCGAATACAACAGGTGTAGACTTTACAGTGAATTGCTTACTTACAAGCCCTTAACCAACAATGCAGTTTAAAAAAGTGTTTAAAAAAATAGATAAGTAAAAATACAAATTAAAAATAATTAAAGAGCAGCAGTAAAATAACAGTAGCAAGGCTATATACAGGCGAGACCTGTACAGAGTCAATGTGCTGGGGCACAGGTTAGTCGAGGTAAATTCAGTAATATGTACATGTAGGTAGAGTTAAAGTGACTATGTATAGATAATAACCAGATAGTAGCAGCAGTGTAAAAGAGGGGGTGGGGGGGGCAATGCAAATAGTCTGGGTAGACATTTGATTAGCTGTTCAGGAGTCTTATGGCTTTGGGGTAGAAGCTGTTAAAAACCTTTACGTCCTAGACATGACACTCAGGTACCGCTTGCCGTGTGGTAGCAGAGAGAACAGTCTATGACAAGAGTGGCTGGAGTCTTTGACAATTTTTAGGGCCTTCTGACACCATCTAGTATAGAGGTCCTGGATAGCAGGAAGCTTTGCTCCAGTGATGTACTGGGCCATACGCACTACACTTTTGCCATACCAGGCAGTGATGCAACCGGTCAAGGATGCTCTCGATGGTGCAGCTGTAGAACGTTTTGAGGATCTGAGGACACATGCCAAATCTTTTCAGACTCTCTAGCAGTTTCAAACAAAACCTCAGTTTCAACCATCTTCTACCTGAGGCAGCACTGTCTTCTGACGTTACCCCATTAAAGTTGACATTTAAAATGGTTACGGTTAGGGAGGGTTACGTTCAGTGTTTAGGGCATGAACGTCCCAGGGATCCCAGATAGCACTAACAGTCATGATTCCCATGACTGTCGTAAAGTACCACCCTCTTTCAGCTGCAATGGCATTTGCTGCGACACTACTTTCCGGCAGCGGTGAAACCGAGGAGAAAGCAACGATAGGCGTCGGAAGTAAAACAGAAATTGTTTCTGAAACCCTCGGATTTGCACAATTATCGCATAAGGGAAGTGAGCTTCGTTTATAAACCCTTTCATCTTGTAGATTAAACTTTATTTAGCGTTTTTTTTAAACGTGTATCGCCCCCTTGATGAAGTGGGATGGCTGCAGTGCCGACTGGGCCTAGCAGCGCATTGCCAGCATCCCCGGCTGAAATTATTCCCTTCCCCGGGGATAGGAGTTTCGAACCTGGGCAAGGGGAGCAGTCTGGCTGCGGTCGGGAGGGCTCTGTAGCCTCTGGGGCAAGACAGGAGCAGCAGGTCAGCGAGGACAAACGGTCAAGTAAGAAAAAACAGAAAAACATGCTATCCCATGCTAACCCGGCTGCGCTACACCTCAAAACGCAAGCCCTGCAAGAACAGAAAATTAACGGCTTGGTCTGTCCTTCGGAAAATCGACCCAAAAATCTGAGAACGTCCACGGAGTACTGTGACAACAGCAGTTTTGGAGACGACCCGAGCGACAAAAACAATAGCGACCATTGCTGCCAACATGAGGACCACAGTCCGCGTTCGAAAGGCAGCCACCCTCACTTGAACAACAATAGCATGAACGGTATGCTGACTATCATGAGAACTGAGGCTATCCAAAGCCACCCTGTAACGGGAGACGGCCCCTGTGGTAACGTTAGGAAAGGGGAATGCGACCCCACGGAAGCCCCTCGTCCACCGAGCCAGCAGTCCCCAGACTGCGAAGGCCCCGGTGAGCCCCGGGCTGGAGTAGAGAGTGAACCCGACGCCCCAAACCAGCCGCCGTTGTCAGAATTAGCGAGGCTGGATCTTAACTGTTCGCCTTGCCGAGGAGAGGAAGAGAGCCAGGGGATTCATTATGTCCGATACGAATCCGAGTTACAGATGCCAGGAATCATGAGGTTGATCACCAAGGACTTATCTGAGCCCTATTCCATTTATACCTATAGGTACTTCATCCACAACTGGCCGCAGCTCTGCTTTCTGGTGAGTATGACATAGTAATTGATTGGATTTATACAGCACTGTTGTAGCAACTGAGGTACTCAAAGCGCTTTATGTAGTAAGGGGGAAACTCATCTCATCCACCACCAATGTGCAGCAACCACCTGGGTAATGCACTGTGACCGCTTTTGTGTGCGAACGCTCACCATACATCAGCTATCAGGTGGAGAGGTGATAAATTGCAATTAGGAATGCGGCCAGGTTGGGAATTTAAACATGACACAGGGTTTAAGAGCCCTACTCTTAAGATAAGTGCCATGGGAATTCTTATTACCACAGAGAGTCACGACACCTGTTTAACGTCCCATCAGAAAGACCACACCCTTTGCAGGGCAATGTCCCCTTCACTGCCCGGTGGGCATTGGGATCTCCTTAGACCAGAGGGAAGAGTGCCCCATGCTGGTCCTCCAACACCACTTCCAGCAGCATCTTGTCTCCCATCCAGGGACCAACCCTGCTTAGCTTCAGAGGCAAGCCAGCAGTGGTATGCAGGGTGGTATGCTGCTGACATGACATTATTTATAGCCCTCAAACTCAACTCTGGACCACTGCATTTTTTTCATTGTTCCCTTCTAATCAGGCACTGATTTAGACCTGCGACACCAGGTGTGTGCAAATCATGATCAGGTTGAATAGAAAACCAGCAGGCTCCGGACCTCGTAGGGTAAGAGTTGAATTCACATGATCTATAGTAAAACACCTTTATGACTTGACTTAGGTGTGATTGGGCAACATTTGCTAAATAAACAGACCAGTAGTGTCCCATAGCACAGTTCTGATGTAGGCCAATTGTTACTGCGTCTGCTTCTATTGTGTTATTATCCTGTCGGTCTGTAATCTAATCCTACTCATTCGACATTCCTAAAGTTCCAGGTAAGTTGTAGGCTTCTCTTTAGGTGGATCCAGACAAGTGTCATATAGGCTAACTGAGAAGAGTAGCCCTTCCACCCTCTTTCCTCCTTGTTGTTTTTATCTGTTATCTGACAGTGAAACTTGAGTTTGTTTTTAGGTTGGACTAAAAGGGCCGGTGGGTTAGGCCTAGGGTTGGTTCGGGTGTGACTTCTAGTGTAAACGTGCACTATATTTAATCACCTCAAGGTGTGTCACACAGCTACACTTGAACATGATGTGGCATGTATGTACACACACACACACACACACACACACACAAATCCCATTTGACAGCCTTGGGACTCCTTATAAATAGTGTTGGAGCCTCCGATGCTTTTTTTACTGTGAAACACTGGTTTCATGTCTCTTTCAAGTCATTCACTTTTTCTCGTCTTGTTTAATGTGTTTTAATTTGGTGTTTTGAGGTGAACTCTTGGCTAATTCGAAAGCATTTTAGGTCGACAAATTCAGAAATGTGTTCTTGATCTGTCTCCCTCTCCATAGAGGAATTAGCCATTGTCATCATTGTGACCATGCTCGTTTATATTCCGCATGATTTCTCAGTCTACTGCCGTCAGTGAACTCTAGGAAGGAGGAAGTGCCATGTGCCGTCTAATCAAACCTAGAGGTCAGGGTAGATGTGTTCTGGATGCTTATAGGCCAGAAGCATAGGTTTTGTTGGGTCAAAAGAAAGCTTTAAAAACTTTAGGTTAGACACAGCACAAACATGTTTGTTAATTTCCAGGCCATGGTGGAGCAGGAGTGCGTGGGGGGCATTGTGTGCAAGCTGGACATGCACAAGAAGATGTTTCGTCGTGGCTACATCGCCATGCTGGCTGTGGACTCCAAACACCGGAGGAAAAGCATTGGTGAGAACAGGCGCACTCTTTGTCGTTTTCACATGATGACCTATCACATCATAACAGTCAACTTCGCAATAATACTTTTTTACATTTTTTATCTCAGTGCTTTACCAATTCAATTTTCTCTCTGCAAACTTCTACATGTGCATTCCCACTGAAGTAATTGTCTGTTTTTTTCAGGTACTAACCTAGTGAAGAAGGCCATCTATGCCATGGTAGAGGGGGACTGTGATGAGGTAAGAAGATTGGTACTGGCTGTCTGACGGTGATGTGCCAAGGGCCCTGTTGTCCATCTGGGTCCTTCACTCAGTTAGTGGCCCTGACTGCATTGGTACTGATGGATTAAAGGCACAAACTTGGATTCAAACCACCGCAAAGTGGTCACCTGTCACTTTTTTTGTGAACAGCTGCGGGATGGGGGAGTTTATCGAAGCTTATTAGGCATTTATAAGTTCCTCTTCAATAATCATTGACTATAGCTATGCATTCATTTTAAAGTCCAAAAATGTATTTAGAAATACTAGATTACCCATTTAACCTGATATTGTATATCCAGACCAGATGGGGTGCAAGTATAGAAAAAAAATGCTCAACAGCTCTAGTGAATAGAATGTATAGAATAAAAAAATAACTTGTGCATCTTATAAAATTCTGACCAGCTCTATTTCCTTCTCTCCTCTCTCTCTCAGGTGGTTCTTGAGACTGAGATCACTAACAAGTCAGCTCTGAAGCTGTATGAGAACCTGGGTTTTGTCCGAGACAAGCGGCTCTTCAGATATTATCTGAATGGTGTGGACGCGCTGAGGCTCAAACTCTGGCTCCGCTAGAGAGAGGAGGATGACAGGTGCTGCCCTCTTACTGAACCAACTCCACAGTCTCAGTCACACACATGCACCCTTATGCACATGCACGCATATTCACATACATATGCATACACATAGGCACACGCACACTACCCCCATCAGACATACACCCCTCCTTTTTTGATCCTCGACATCTTGGATAATGGCTCTTTGGTCAAGGCTGCACTGAAAGGACAGACAGAAATCCCACCAAATGTTTTTATGAAGAGACCCCTGCTGCCTTAGCTGTATGACCCTGTGAGAGGGGGGAGGGATGTGTAATGTGGTCTGGTGACCTTTAGCCTCTAAACTTTGACCCCCCCCCCAACGGAGCAGTGTGTGAGGCATGAGGTCAAGTCAGTACCCACAAAACCCCGGAGGGCAACTCATCACGTTGAGTCATCCACCAGAATGCAGGCAAGAAGAAGTGGAGAAAAAAAAAGAATAAACGGAGTGTGAAAATAAGGAAGTGGGGGGGCAGACTCAAGAAATATTTGTCATGTTTTTTTTTGCGTTTCTTTTTTAATCTCATGAGTCAACAGGGGGTTGGAAAAGCTATAGTGTGTGTGTGTTTGTTTTGCCTAGTGGATTTGGAAAAGTGAGTGTTCAGGCTATTTCTTGTATGCACGTGTAAGGGATGTGTTTGGTGTGACTGGGTGTGAGTGTTTGTGAAGTTGTGTAGTGCTTGATGGGAATCCTGAGTTATGCGTGTTGGTGTGCGTTTCTCCCCCGTCTGTGTTTTTGTTGCCCCCTACGGTGTGAGATGATCACGCCGATTGCTTTGCTCGCTGTTCAGTTTTCACCCCCAGACAAAGAGCTGGAGCCTGTAAAGATATGCATGCATTCATTTTAACAAAAGTGGCGGGATGAGTGTGTGTTGATTAACACTGAGCGTTGCCCAGTTCCAAACAGAACCATAGTCCTAACTCCTAGGCACGTGTACATCTTAAAGGACTGGACTGGTGTAAGCAGTATGGTGCCAATTCCTCCTGGCCTATCAGAGGGCAAGGTGGGGCAATAACCATTTTAATCATTCCTATTCAATCATTTTAGACATATATGAAGTGCTTAGTGGAGCAGGGGCTATTTAGAGATTGGGCCTTTTTGCAGATCAAAGCAAATTTTCACCAAATGCACTTCCAGCCACTGGAACACTGCTGAATAACCTTTAGAAGGAGAGAATTTGGTTTTAATTCAAAATAGTTATTGAGAAAGGAGTCATTGTAGGTTTGGGAGGGGAAACTATTCCATTATTGCAGTTTGTTCATTCAGATTCCTCCTAACTTGTAGACTCTCGTTCCCAAGTACCACTCTGTCTTTCAATTTATCTTCGTCACAGTTGTCTGTCTGAATTAACCCCATCCAGAGCACTCGAGTCCTGTTTCAGCATGGCAAAGTGTCAGGCTGGAATAGTAATATTAAAAATGCTGGACCCCTGTTGGCTTCGCTGTGTGTTTTGAGTATGCTCATCTTTGGTTCACCTCTGGTAAAAGAGGGCAGAAGTATTATTATCAGTTTTCCTATCAGCAATTTGCTTTCTGAGTTTGTTTAGATTCCTTACTATACGCTCTTACACTCGCTCACTTTCCGTTTGTGTCCGAGTCTTGTGTGCACTTCCCAGGGACCCTACTCTGATGCAGATCACTCCCCAGTAACATTTTAGATCTCCACTGTCCTCCTGGGAATGACTAACGCACCAGGTGTTTTCTATCCACTCGAATTATGGCGAAGAAAATATGCATTTGTGGCTGCTTTAAAAAAAAAACAGAAAAAAATAAATCTATATACATACGTTTTTTTTCTTCCCAGAGTAAATGAACAGATGCACTTTGTTTGGCTATTGCTGCAGTGAGCAAGTGTGTGTGTGTGTGTGTGTGTGTGAAAGAGGTACGCGTGTTTTGACAGATTGGTATGGAATCGGTTCTGTTCAGACTCCCACTTCGCCCATTCCCATTTAAGTCCTCTACAGTATAGTGAAGACATGGATCCCGGGAGCTATAGTACTGAGCAGCAGTAAGAACTGAAGAGCTGAATCATGTCCTAGCAGAGACACTACTGTTCTGTACCGCTGAGCCGTGATTGCTGTCACAAAGGCCAAGAGGGAGCAGCTATCTAGTATCTACCCATGATGTGTTCTATGGTATACATTGACATACACAAGTCATTTTGGGCCAGGTTTACTCAGTGTTTGCATCTGCTATTTTACATCTGGTATAAAAACATGCCAACAGTTAGGAACTGTTACCTGAGGTCTTTGTCGAAATAGGCCGGTCTGCTATTCAACTGGCTACGATTGTAGAATGGGAAGTAGGAGCGGATGTAAACCGACGGACTAACCACCCACACATCAGCTTGTGTGTGTAAAGTGTGTGTTAACAAATACGGATCAGATTTTTTTTTTTTTCATTGCAGATTTATATACGATTGTTGGTTCTCTATTGATTTGACATTTGAGAGCAACTTTTTGTGAATTGTGTTTTTTGAGGGATTGATTGAGTGGGTTTTCTGTTTCTTTTTCTCTGCTCATTTATTTAGACCGATCCAGCGGTGTATATTGAACAGCGATGATGTTATTAGAGATCCAGAAGCACAGATGGGGAGGTTAACCGTTCCCGAGCCAAACTGCTTCGAACTGTTCCCATGGCAATCTGTTCCATTCACTGGGAAGACTTCCATTTGGCTCCCTGTGTAGAATCTGGACTCTTTCTGACATCACTCTAATCCTGTTTTATTCGAGAGGTGTGAGGCTCTCTCCTGTCCTATTTTCAAATGAAATGGGTCTTTTTAATTTGGTCCGACCCTCGCTCCTCATTCTCATGGAACGGGTCTTTTATTTCCCCCCTACTATTTTAACATTGTTAACCCCTGGCAGTGCCAAGTAGGAATCGTGAGCATTCTAGCATTCCATGATAGACCAGACCGCTCCACTTTGACCATCAACACCAGAGGTCTGTTCAGGAGGGTGCCCTTTTTACAGAAAGCTCATATAAATGTTTTGTCTAGAACCAATCTGATTCTCGGTCTTGTAGAATTGGGAATTGTGTCGGCTCTATTCACTACATTTCTAGCTGCAATGTTCTGAATGTTGCACCTCATTGAATGAACTCCAGTTGAAGGGCTTCCTCAGCAGTCTGTCATTGGTCATTTCTATAGTCCTTCATATATCTATTTAATGTATATCTAAGGCTCTGGTCTGTTTCGACAAAGGAGTGGTCTAAAGAAGAAACAGCCGCTTCCAGACTAGCTGATAACTTCCCATCCCTTATGGCTTCATATGAAATCAATAAATGGTTTTCACTCCAGAGAAATCAAGTTGATTTCACAAAGGCCCCTTAACCTGTCCTGGAGGACCAGCGTCCCACCGGTTGCCAAGCTACCCTTCATCCCAGAGCCCACCCATTCCTCTCCCATCTCATTGGATGAGAGTTGTCACGTTTTTTTTTTATTGGATGTTCCACTGTTTATATCCGCAGCAACTGGCCTGTTGATAAGATAGGCCACGTAGGACTGGAGTTGAGCTGCTCCTCTTGCTAGAATTTCCCTTTAGGCACACCCATCTAGGATCAGCTTACCATTTCCAAATCCTAACCTTCACCATTAGGGACGGGGGATGCAAACTGACCTTAGCTCAGTGGGTATATTCTAGGCACCCCCACACACTGTGCCCCCGCAGGACCAGCTAAAGGGGGGCAACATTTGTTGTTTTGGGGTGGGCCCCCTCCGATCTGTAAGATGTGCTAAGGGAAGTTTTTTTTGCATTTGAGTTCTGTTCCGTCTTCCCCTGTCACCTCTTTTTTTTTTTTTCTGAAAGTGTCTGACGATATCTTTTTATTTAATGTGGAAAAAGAAAACCGAAATAAATTATTTGATTTTTTTAATGCTGTAAGGTGGATTGTCATGGTTGACTTTTGGTTCTCTGGTGGTTCTCTTTCTTCCGTAGCATGCAAACAGAACATTTGAAACGTTGTAAAACAATGCAATGTTTTATGTATCATTTCATGATGAGGCATTTTTGTCTTCCAACTGAATTTTCAGCGTTAGTGGTTAGCAATAGAAACAAAATAAGGAGCCCTTCCCAAACAGAGCTTTATTGGTAAATACTTCACATTTGATATCTATAGAAAGAAAGACAAATGTTGACATAATTTTACAGAACCCATATGATACAGTATTATTGCATATTCACAGGCTTATCTCAAGCAACCTACCAGGAGACGGTCACACAAAATGACACATTTCACAGACTTGAAATGAGTGACTACTATAAATAACAATGCAAGATTACTTAAATACATTGAATTTGATTTTTGAAAACACCTTTATGATATTTAGTGCTTAAAGGCAGACCGTTTAGATCAACCACAGAACTAAATAAAGAGATTAATTTAGATCCCAGTGGCATCAACGCTGTAGCAGAAAGCGTAAGGGGGGCTGATAGGTTCAGCATCCTCGAGTTTTGGCTTTCACCTGACTTTTTTTACCATCATGAATCTTGTTCTTGAGACAGCTTTACAGAGTAGTCACTAGCTGGCACAGCCACAAAGTCCTAAAATCAGATTTTTTTTTAACCTAACCTTAACCACACTGCTAACCCTAATACCTTACCTTAAATATGAAGCTACATTTTGTTTTCATACATTTTTACAATAGCCAATTTTGACTTTGAGGCTGGCCCATCTAGCGGAAATGGCTCCGTTCCACCTCAAGGGCAAAATTCATGACAAACGTCAACCTGCTGTCCTTTCAGGTACCAGTGCAAATTAAGAACATTCTATTGCTACACTGTTTGGAGAAACAGTACAGTACAGGACAGAAGCTGAGTGAAAAAGACAAGTGGTCTCCCTCTACAAATCTGTCAGCGTGTCTAATGACTCCAAATGACTTGGGCTTTCTGGAGAGTAATGGACTATTACATGGGAAATGATATAGAGATGATTAATTAAGTATTAGCCTTGTATATACGGTTATGAAAATGGTTGCTTGCCATGCACTGGAGGAAAAACCTAACGTTGTCAGGAGGAGCAACAAGGGGAAAAATATCAGGATACTGTACACACACACAGTAGATACACAGAGCTGGTTCCTGCTGCATGCTTTCAAAGTAGCATGATGACATGCCTTTGGCCTTCAACAATTGACAAGGTTGAATCCAAGAACCGCTGTCAGTATTTTCAATACATATTTACTTAATGCAACTGATGCCGAGAGCTTATGCTTTTTCTTCTTCCAGTGTCTATGATGTGCTATGAACAATATAGTATGTGGCAATATTACTCCAGTAAGTGGAGCCTATTGTATGCGATGTAGGTGTCCCCTCTAGTGTATTAATTAGAGCCAGTCATTTAAATTTAAAAAAAGTGGCATCAACACACTGACATCCCTTTATGCAGTGTGTGTTTGAAAGGATCTCAAACTGGTTTGTGATCAACACATTGTGGATCATACAAGAATGTCAATAGCCTGGAGTCTCTTAAAATGTTCTATAATTTTCCCTCTGCACCTGTAACTACGTAGGTGTGCAAACATTCTACCATGTTTTACATTTCAAAAACCCACCCGTCTGTCAGTAGTACGCCAACTTCTCCCATTGTCTCATAGCCAGGCGGCCCATAGTGATTGGCGATGTGGTAGTCATGGAGATGTGATGCACAGGGTTGTGGGAGGGATCAGAACTCGTCCTCGGAGCTGTCAGCCAATAGCATGGCTTGGTCCTGCCCGTTGCTGCTTGGCTCCCTGGGTTGCTGGAGATGAAACGGACAGATGGCAAAACCCAAAAGTCAGGACATTCATTGCATGGAGGTAAAGGTTGTATACAGCTCAATAAGTCCGTAGTCTCTTCCTCTCCATCTCCTTTCCTCATCTGCACTGATGTGAAAGAAACTCCAATCAGTGCAGATGAAGGTGAGGAGATGAGGTAAGGAAGCCACTTTAGACTGTTAATGCCAATTTCTGCCGTAAGCTGATTTGTGGATCCTTATTTAATAGTGTAGCGCTAGTGTATTCTTATTAACCTCGGTGTGTCTGACCTTCCTCCTGCGCTGGTGTTTGAAGCTGTTCCTCTTACGATGGATCATCCTGATGCTGTAGAGGGCCCCAACGATAAGCAGGGCCCCTGCGATGCCAATGCCCACCGGGGCCAACATCCCAGACACATACCCTGCCTGGAGGGAGAGGGGACATGGTTGGGGCATGGGTGAAAGAGGGGCCACACACACAGGAGAGACAGACTAGACAAAGAGTAGTGTCCTAGAGACAAACTCTTTCAGTAGATGTTTTACATGTTTTTTTGACTAAACTAAATAGCCAAATGGCTTGAAGGACCACACTTTCTTGCCTTTATTTTATAGTGGAGGACAGTATGGTTCCATCAGGGGAATTTAGCTGAATGCGGCGCAACTCCATTATGAGTCAAGGTTGCTACGTCCACGTCAGAGGAACATAGCAGGGGTGAAATGTACTGTACTGTAGGTGCAACTCCATACGATATGATATGTGGCTCTGTTCATGCCAGAGGAATTGAGCAGGAATTAATGAGCACATGATTATTGCGTTTTGGTTTTCGTGTGTTGCACTTGCATTCAGAGGCATCTATGAATCACGTGATGAGGCATAGTATTGATGTCAAATAGAAGAACCAAGGACACGGATGGTTCCTGATGTTGTGAAATTCTCTCTGGTGTTTACAGAACAACTAGTGCTCTGAGATTAGGATATCGGGATTCAAGGAAGTTGTGAGATTAGGATATCAGAAGCTGTTTAGACAAAGCACTTGTAACAGTTGAGCAAAGGATTGCAATATATGGGAAAATGAATGGCTTCATTATTGCTGTTATGATGTAATGATGCATGGAATGCTAAGGCATAAATGTATGAAGCAGACTATTCTTATTTTCAGTGTACAGTATGTACTATAGTTCTGTGCTGTACTTGTCTATAAATGTTATGTAATTATGTCATTTTGTGTGGACCCCAGGAAGAGTAGCTGCTCCTTTAGCATTAGCTAATAGTGATCCTAATTTAAAAAATACCATTAGGGGGCAGTCTTACCTTTTCTCTGATCAGTTCCACCCATCTACGCACTGAAAAAGAGAGTGGCTTTGAAAGAACATTGAATCCACACAAAGGATTTTTACCCACCATTTCAATTATACTTCTTTCCTAATTGAAAATATTTACCTCATATTTGATCGACCACAAAGAGCCAAAGTCAGTTTTACATGTGTATGAATGCATGTGTGTGATTTTTGAGTATCCCCTCACTCAGGCCCTGGTTGCGCTGCACCCAGACAGGGGGTGGGGGGATGAGGCTGTAGGGAGGTCGGGTGGGGGCTGGGATGGGGGTCTCATTCAGGTCCTCTTCACTGTCCTCTTCCTCTGACTCCTCCGTGTTCTCATCCTCCTCCTCATCCTCCTCTGGCTCCTCTACAGGAAGGAAGGAAAACAACCAATGCAACTTCCTGTAAATTTGAACTTTCATCCGTACACTGTGAAAACAATGTGTACATTTGTGTATTAGTGTGTATTATGTGTGTGTATTATTGTGACTCCTACCTTCAGACTCCAGTTCCTCCAGACCTGATTTGGCTGCAGGCAGTTTGGTTGTCTTGGTGACCATTGTCATGGTAATCTGCTGGGAGGTGGTGCTTATAGGATTGGTTTCGGATGTTGGCGGGGTTTCCTCTAGGTTCTGTATGGTCTCACCGCCATCTAAATATAACCATCACAGTGGGATCATTATAGTAGATATAGTGAAGTCTAACATCAACACCTATCCTTTTTGTAAAAATAAAAAAATGTAAAAGAAGAGACGTGATCATGTCTCAATGTAATGAAATTGTGAAATTATTTTTATATTCAAATAGAATCTATTTTTGGGCTTAATTGTGGTCAATTTGCTGTGTAAAATTATTATTATTTTCTGGTCATTCACTCTAACAAAAATCGTCCCGCGGCTGAATCTAGTTGCCTACCCCTGCTTTAGACACTATTCTAGAAACTTCTAGATCTGAACAGATCGGGTGACTGTAAGCAATTTGGTGAAAAGATGAAGCGGACGAATGGAAGTGTGTGGAAGAATGAAGTCTCACCTGTGTCAGACTGGTGTACTAGCTGTTCTGCCTCTGAAGGCGGCGGGTCTATGGGTGAACCAGAGGGGCTGATGGGCTCGGAGATCTCGGCCCCGGATGTCTGCCATGGCGACGTCCAATCTGGTAGCACTGGGGACGGAACACGGGATGGCCCTGTGTCATCTGTATCCGCAGTGACCGTCTGGTCGAGATCCGCCTCTGACAGCAGCATCCCCGTGGTAACCATGGCGACAGACGGCCGTGAGTTGTCAGGCGAGAGAGTGGCCGCTGCTACCCCCGCCCCTTCGGGTGTGACATCAAAGGGCTCGAAGATGAGAGGGAGGTCCTCCGAGGACATCGTGCCCTCTGTGGCCGCGTCCTGCAAGGGAGGGGCACTGGCATCCATGGCTGTTAGTAAAATACACATGCACCAAAAGATGTTGGGTCAGGACTCACTGATTGTCCATAGGCAATTATTACTGGTTTAGTGACTGCAAGAGATCAGCTTGTGGCTAGAAACATTGTGGAATGTGTGCTGGTGATAGTAGATCAGTTTCAGGCCCACAACACTGATTCCAGTTCTCAGCTACATTCTAACTGCTCTGACAAGTAAAATACAAATACATAAATCACATATCATATCCATGGATGGAATCCACCATATGGTGTTCAAGTATCCATGATCAGTGCAGCTTTCTGGGACAGGTTATTCTTACACAGTAACTTTTGATTTACTCACCTACTTTTCTATGGAGCTGAAGGTTCAATCTAAATGTTTCTTTCTGCATCTCTTTCCAGCATGCACAGTGCATTCGGATTGTATTCAGACCCCATGACTTTTTCCACATTCTGTTACGTTAGCCTTGTTCTAAAATTGATTTTTTTTTATAAAATAAAAAAAATCACACACAATACCCCATAATGACAAAGCAAAAGCTGCTTAAACTAAAAACTGACATCACATTTACATAAGTATTCAGATCCTATACTCAGTACTTTGTTGAGGTACCTTTGGCAGTGATTACAGCCTCGAGTCTTCTTGGGTGTGACGCTACAAGCTTGCCACACCTGTATTTGGTGTTTCTCCCAGATCCTCTCATGCTCCGTCAGGTTGGATGGGGAGCGTCGCTGCACAGCTATTTTCAGGTCTCTAGAGATGTTAGATCGTGTTCAAGTCCGAGCTCTGGCTGGGCCACTCAAAACTTGTCCCGAAGCCACTCCTGCGTTGTCTTGGCTGTTTGCTTAGGGTCGTTGTCCTGTTGGAAGGTGAACCTTCGTCCAAGTCTGAGGTCCTGAGCGCTCTGGAGCAGGTTTTTACCAAGGATCTCTTTGTACTTTGCCCTGTTTATCTTTCCCTCGATCCGGACTAGTCTCCCAGTCCCTGCCGCTGAAAAACATCCCCATATCATGATTCCGCCACCACAATGCTTCACCATAAGGATGGTGCCAGGTTTCCTCCAGACGTAACGCTTAGCATTCAGGCCAAAGAGTTCAATCTTGGTTTCATCAGACCAGAGAATCTTGTTTCTCATGGTCTGAGAGTCCTTTAGGTGCCTTTTGGCAAACTCCACACGTGCTGTCATGTGCCTTAACTAAGGAGTGTCTTCCGTCTGGCCTACTTTAAAGGCCTGATTGATGGCGTGCTGCAGAGATGGTTGTCCTTCTGGAACTTCTCCCATCTCCATAGAGGAATTCTGGAGCTCTGTCAGAGTGACCATCGGGTTCTTGGTTACCTCCCTGACCAAGGCCCTTCTCCTTGGCCGGGCAGCCAGCTCTGGGAAGAGTCTTGGTGGTTCTAAACTTCTTCCATTTTAGAGTGATGGATGCCATTGTGTTCTTGGGGACCTTCAATACTGCAGAAATGTTTTCGTACTCTTACCCAGATCTGTGCCTTGACACAATCCTGTCTCGGAGACTTATGGACAATTCCTTCGACCTCATGTCTTGGTTTTTGCTCTGACATGCACTGTCAACTGTGGGACCTTATATAAACAGGTGTGTGCCTTTCCAAATCATGTCTAATCAATTGAATTGACCACAGGTGGACTCCAATCAAGTTGTAGAAACATCTCAAGGATGATCAATGGAAATTGGATGCACCTGAGCTCAATTTCGAGTCTCATAGCAAAGGGTCTGAATACTTATGAAAATAAGATACATTTGCAAACATTTCTTAAAACCTGTTTTCGCTTTGTCATTGTGGGGTATTTTGTATAGATTTTTTTATTTGATCCATTCTAGAATAAGGCTATAACGTAACAAAATGTGGAAAAGGGGAGGAGTCTGAAATATTTCCAAATGCACTGTACATATTGGCTCAGGCAGACTCCTCTAATCCACTAGTCTACTGCATCACACAGTAATAACCTGCCTGGCTGACCCTGCCTAGGTATTTACTGTTCCGCTCAGAGGGAAGGAGGGATGGAAGGGATAGAGCAAGAGGGTGAGAGAGGAGCACAAAGAGGGAAGGAATTTATATGGATGTTGTGTGAGGAAGAGAGAGAGAGAGATGGAGGCTGAGTGAATCCCCCAGAGACTTGTATTACAGTCCTTGTCACTGCTGTCTGCTGGCAGTCATGTGGGTTTATTTCCACAGTCAGAAATAGAAAATAATTAGACTGCTTCCCTGGGTCCCTGCCTGCTATGGTTCAAAGTGAAGCGTGGAAAACCAAGGGGACGCCTCTCCCGTGTCACTCTGATCATCAAAGGAGATCTCTGCTGCTAGACGTGTCACTTTCATTTCCCCTTCTCTTTTGAATGAAACCTCATGAAACCTGGCGAAATGCAAAGAGGCAGAAAAATACGGTTCTCTGCCACTGAACCCATGTAATGGATTTCTATGGTGTGACACAACAACAGCCAGAGCAGCACCTTACCTTGTTGTGAGGCAGAGCAAGTCTGTTTGTGTGGGAATGTGCAAAGACTCAACAGAGAATATCAAGTGCAACTGTAGAGTAGATTAACTCCAGGTGGCCCCCAGTGGCTCTTTAAAATATCCAGTATGTACTAATTGGAACATAGCATACTGCATACTCACCCTCATTTCGCTGCAGTGGTTCAGTCCAGAGGCTGTCAGGGTCATCCTGTCTGGAGGATCCTGTCAGGGCCGGTCCAAGGTCGGCCAGGGAGGGGTTTGAGAGAGCAGGCGCTGTCTCTCCATCTTGGTGCCACGGAGTGGCAGGGCCGGTGGCCTCTAGACCACTAGGGGGCAGCAATGAAGCTTCTCCTCTGGATCCCCATACTGACGGAGGGATGGAGGTCAAAGGTGAGTGTTTAAGGATGCTTTGGGGAGATAAGGAGCTTGGTCTGGTCGTCTCTGTCTCCTGGCCCAGAAGAGGAGCTCCAACGTCGGTCAAGCTCTGTCTGACTTCCCCCTCCTCTCCTCCATGGAGGTCTGGTCTCTCTTCTAGGATGAGGTCTCTCCTCTCCCCAGCTGGGTGCGTCCCTGACTGGCTGTCTGGCTCTGGGGCTCTGGCTGATGCGGAGGCATTATGTAAAGCAGCTCTAGATGTATTTACAGCCTCTGTCATCCCGTGCTTCTCTCCTATGGAAGCTAACATTGCCCCAGTGGTGGTAATAGGTACATTCTCCATGGTTTTCTCTTCGGGCCCTACTCTCATCTCTTTGTCTGTGTAGAGTTCTGGAGCTTCTTCAAGCTGTCTGTGAGTGTCCTTCCCCTCAAACAAGCTCTTAGAGGCAGCCCCCGTCTTAGCCTCCCTCCCCTGGCTCTCAGCCCCAGCCACTCCTCGTCCATGACTGTCCCTGTTTCCTACCTGCGTCACTGGCTCTATCCCCCCTAGTTCGCTTCCGTCCACATCTGGGCCAGTGCCTCCCCCTGCTCCTACATTCTCTGATAGGTCAGTCCAGCTGCCAGTCCTGTGTTCTGCCATCCCATAGGACAGTCTGCCAGGATCAGAGGGTCCAGATTGAACACTTGTTGATATGACACTGACGGGTGTTGCTGGTGTTAAACAGGGCTCTCCCTCCATTGGCTCTCCAGCTTGTCCATCACAGCCACTGTCCTGTGTGGAGGGTGCATAGTCGTGGAGGGGCGGGACTGGGGTGCTGTAGACGCAGAGACAAACCCCTGCCAGAAGGAGGTGATGGAGGGTCACAGAGAAGAGCATCTCTCCCATCTCTCACCACAAAGTAAACATGGAGAAGGAGAGAGGAGGTCGCAGTGGCTAGAAGGGAGGGGTCATGCGGCAGGGGCAGGTCACACCCAAATGGTATGGAGATTCAGCTTAGGAAAGAGAAGGGGTGAAAAACAAAGGGATATATTCAGCTCCTGAAAAATGCAATGACTTAGAACTGCTGTGAATATGTGGCACAGTGGCGCAGCGCTATAAGGCACTGCATCTCACTGCTAGAGGCGTCACTACAGACCCTGGTTCGATTTCAGGCTGTATCACAACCGGCCGTGATTGGGAGTCCCATAGGGTGGCACACAATTGGCTCAGCATCGTCTGGGTTTGGCCGGGGTAGGCCGTCATTGTAAATAAGAATTTGTTCTTAACTTACTTGCCTAGTTAAATAAAGGTTCAATTAAACTGGAGCATGTAGATATTGAAGCCAGATAAGGTGTTCGAATTACGACTGTGAGGCACACTGCACTTATAGGAATAGAGAATGTGTTTGAGAATTCCACCACTCATTTATTGCTGAAGCCTAACCTAAGGTAATTGAGGCTGAGAATTATATGAGTTTTTCAGTCAGCCTTTCCTTTGATGCTGCAGACTGGCAGTTTCTTAAACAGCTTTGTGGAACATTTGGACTATCTCTCTACCCCTTGCTGTTTTCTATCCCTCTCTCTGGCTATTGTGCTTCTAGTCCATTCCTTTCCACACACACACACGCACACACACACACACACACACACACACACACACACACACACACACACACACACACACACACACACACACACACACACACACACACACACACACACACACACACACACACACACACACACACACACACACACACACACACACACACACACACACACACACACACACACACACACACACACACATTCAGTACAGCCTGACACAGCAAACCCTTGCACTTTTAAAATGACTATTAATAGCAGGTTTTCTCTCCAGAACTACTCAGTCTTGTTCAGTTGGACTCTGTCGAATACAGCAGGTTAATATGTTTAGACAGATAGGCCTAACCCTCACATAACAGTTTCAGTGAGTGCATTTTCATATCAAATGTACCATACAAATAGATACTGTTTGTTTATCACTCTGGTGCTATTTGCACAAGTATGTGGTGAATGTTCAATACTCTTAGGTTCAAAACTCCAAAGTAGTAACACTCATAACTGTTTACTGTGCATTCATTTTGTTAGGAGACATCATTCACCACATAACCATTGATTCAAAATATGTTTACTTTGAAATACCATGATCACCAACACACAGCATAATGATATCTTCAGTTGCTTTAACAACCATTTAATCCAATAGCAGAAAATGCAAGATATATTTTTCAAATGTAATATGCTACAGTACTGTACAGTTAGATTAACCCCTACCTGGGCTCGAACCAGGGACCCTCTGCACACATCTACAACAGCCATTTCGCTAGCCATTTTACATCGGTTACACTGACATAGATCTGGATTGATGTCATTGCATGCCTCATCCATGACCTGAAGTAGGGTGGTAAAACTCATGGGGATGGCAATCATTCATCTTCCAGCTGTATTGTAATCATGCATTGTATTTTACCGTATTGTATTGCACTTACAGTGTCTTCAGAAAGAAAATCCCAGCAGCGTTGCAGTTCTTGACACAAACAGGTGCGCCTGGCACCTACTACCATACCCTGTTCAAAGGCACTTAAGTCTTGCCCATTCACCCTCTGAATGGCACACATACACAATCCATGTCTCTATTGTCTCAAAAATATTTTTTTAACCTGTTTCCTCTCCTTCCTCTACACTGATTGAAGTGGATTTAACAAGTGACATAATAATAACGGTACATAGCTCTCACCTGGATTCACCTGGTCAGTCTAAGTAATGGAATTCCTAATGTACATTTTCATTATGAAGTTCTCAAAATCTGTTGTAGACAAACCAGTTCAAAATATATAGGTTTAGCAAATGGTTAAGTGATCATCAATTTAGTAACATGTATTTTAACAAATGAGAAGACAATCATATGAAAAGTAATGTGAGTATTGCATTTTGAAAAGCAATTGCTTTATATGACCATGTGTTACAATGTTTAACATGTATTTCTAGATGAAAACCCGATCAAAATGTGCTTAGAGGTTTAAACAACTATCTTTTTGGTTACATGTTTTGAGTGTGCAAAGGGTGGCTACTTAAAAAAAATATAAAATACATTTTGGTTACTACATAATTCCATATGTGTAATTTCATAGTTTTGATGTCTTCACTATTATTCTACGTTGTAGAAAATAGTAAAAAATAAAGAAAAACCCTTGAATGAGTAGGGGTGTCCATACTTTTGACTGGTACCATACTTTGGAAAATTGCACCAAAGCCATTGGGGGGGGGACTGTAATACCGTTATAATAACAGAAAGAACACGTTCAAATGTGAAGTAATGAAGAAAATAGGACACCGCACTAAAACGTTTAAATGGTACCATACTTTGATGATCTACAAGGAACATTTTTCTAGATTGTAGTTCCCATTGGGTTGCCTGGGAAACACCCTGCTTACCTCAGCCTCCCTGTATTGCTGCGTGTGTCAGACAGGTATCCCACAGACATCAACATCAAATCCTCACACACACACACACACACACACACACACACACACACACACACACACACACACACACACACACACACACACACACACACACACACACACACACACACACACACACACACACACACACACACACACACACACAAACAGACACAAACAGACACACACCTAACTCTTACCAAACACCACCGAACCTCTGCTGTGTTGCGCACAAAGCTGTCCATCGCTAATCAATGGTAATTAATGCACGCAACAAGAGTCAAGAGAGCAGCCTGCTGCTTGACACCCAGAATACATGTTATGAGCCAATTATGAGGTTTTTAATAGACCTCCGGTAAACAAACATCATCATCCTGATCCACGCCACTGCGGCGCAGGCACAATCAGCTTTAGCGTACACATCCCATGCCGAGATTTTAGTAGTCTTCTCGTGCATTCAAATCCGCGTATTCATATGTACGTTTGAGACTATGCAACATAGGCTACAGTAGCGAGAGTGCTTCTCATCCTATCAACTGTTCTAGCAATAATGCAGATCATTTTTATATTTCAAATAGATCAATAAATAAAAATATGTTAGGTAAGATGAAAAGTCTAAGGACAGGTTAGGATGCACGTAGTATAATAATGCATGGTCCTTACCTGCCAGAGTCAAAGAAGGGAATGATGTTTACCTCATTGCAAAGGGTGGTATGCCCCCCTACCCAGGCTTTCCTTTAAACAAAGGGTTGTATATTACAACAGCTTCAATATCATATCAATAAACTGCCAATATCGATCCGGAAGCAAGCTGGAGGAATAGCCTAGTCTTTATTATTGTACTGATCAGCATCAACCAATGTATGCTTCGGAGTGCGTGTACGTGTGCATGCGCGAGACTGTGGTGCTGAACTGGCAGTGTCTCAATCTTGATCTGTGATTGAGTGCGTGGAGTGATATGATTTATGAAGAACGTTCAGTAATATTTCACGTTTAGTGCGTTGAATAACAGGTAATTGTTTTAGTGGTGGATTTTTTTTCTCTCCAAATTCTATTTGTAGAACCTCAAATGTAGTTTTTGTTCGAGGTGGTGCTAAATGGACAGCTCCTTGGAACCTGTGTTGTGCGTCTCTTAGAACGTTAATACATTCATAAATGTGATAAATGTGAAATCTGAACAATAGCCAAATGTAAGGAAATGACCTAATAAAAAATTGTGTCAGACAAACTATCTCTCTACTCAAGGCATAACTTCATGGCAAATTTAAAAAACACAGAACGTCTCTCTTTTCATCCTTTCATTTCTAGATACTTTGGGCAGTATAGGGATAGGCTATGCCGTTAATTTCAAGTTCTTTATAGACAGTTCATATTCTCAGTGCATATATGGGCTGTACAATTGCCTTTTATAAATGTTTGGATGTGACTATAGATTTTGTCAAATGTATTTCAAATGTTTGTTTGATTTAATTTAAAACATAAAAGTATCATCCCATAAATTAATTTACAGAGGGCCAACTATTTTTAAGCAGGCGAGTTCCACGGACGTCATTCCTCAAACTGAAAGGATACAGCCGAACCCAACAGGAATTCATGTCATTGCACTTGCATGTCGTATATTTAGTAAATTCTCCATATTGGAAACGATTAAATACATATAAACGTTAAAATGCCCTTGTTTGAAGGGTTGGGGAGTGGAGGGGAGAAAACTGCAGTAGTCATTGATTTAGGAGCAGCCTACACAAAGTGAGTATTTAGTTAGCTAGCTATGTTGTTAGCTAGCATAGCTAACTTTGGCTAGCCGACTACGTTATCTACTGTTAGCAACATTGGCCACTTGCAGTTATAACGGCTAAGTAATGAACATCAATCCAAGGTTTCATGGATTTAAGTAAATATAGACCGAGTGTCCACTGTTTAGACCACGTTATTTGGCCAGCCTAAATGTGTTAGTAATATGCTATTGCTGAAAAAGGGCTAGCAATGATGTTTAACGTTAGCAAGCTATCTGGCGAACAGCAGCAGTCTGGCGCCTGGGGCAGGTCATATGAGAAACAGATGAGACCCTCAATGACAACTCTGCTTCTGTACTGTATATTGACACACACTAAGGCCTTTTGTCAATGAATGTGGACTCAATGAGTATTGACACTGTCTGACAAGTGCCAATGATTTCACCCACCAAACTAAATTTTTGTATGATGATGCAGATGTGGCTTTGCTGGAGAGACGGGGCCCAGGTTCATAATTCCCAGCGAGATCCAGAAGCCTGGACAACAACAGGTGAGTTAGTTACTGAGCGAATGACTAGTGCTATTTAACTTATTGACAGACCCTGTTAAAATGGACAGCCTCGCCTATAACCATTACTGACGGTGTGTGTCTTCTGTCAGTCTATCAAAGTAGTTCAGTACAACATCAACACAGAGGAGCTCTACTCCAACCTCAAGGAGTTCATCCACATGCTCTACTTCAGGTGAGGCTCTTTTGATGAAGTAGTGTGTTCAATGACTGACACATTAATAGAGAGAATCTGAAAGTAACCATGGGGAAGAAGCCATTTTGGTGATGCATCCCAGGTCATAACAACATGGATGATTGAGTGACTGTGTAGTCTAGAATAAATGTCTGTGTCTACTCCCCACCTGCCCCGCACAGGCATCTGCTGGTCAACCCTCGTGACCGGAGAGTGGTGATCATCGAGTCAATCCTCTGCCCCTCTCACTTCAGAGAAACTCTCACCAAGGTCTTCTTCAAACAGTTTGAGGTACTGTCTGAGACCACTGATCTACAGTTGCAGTCAGAAGTTTACATACACTTAGGTTGGAGTCATTAAAACTAGTTTTTCAACCACTCCACAAATGTCTTGTTAAAACTATAGTTTTGGCAAGTCGGTTAGGACATCTGCTGTGTGCATGACACAAGTAATTTTTCCAAAAATTGTTTACAGACAGATTATTTCACTTATAATTCACTGTATCACAATTCCAGTGGGTCAGAAGTTTACATACACTAAGTTGACTGTGCCTTTAAACAGCTTGGAAAATCCCAGAAAATTATGTCATTGCTTTAGAAGCTTCTGATAGGCTAATTGACATAATTTGAGTCAATTGGAGGTTTACCTGTGGCTTTATTTCAAGGCCTACCTTCAAACTCAGTGCCTCTTTGCTTGACATCGTGGGAAAATCAAAAGAAATCAGCCAAGACTTCCATGGGAAAAATTGTAGACCTCCACAAGTCTGGTTCATCCTTGGGAGCAATTTCCAAACGTCTTAAGATACCGCTTTCATCTGTACAAGCAATAGTACTCAAGTATAAACTAGAGGTCGACTGATTAGGATTTGTATTTTTTTAAATGGCCAATTAATCGCTATCTGCTTTTTTTTGGTCCTCCAATAATCGGTATCAGCGTTGAAAAATCATAATCAGTTGACCTCTAGTCGAGATATGCATATATATATTTGTTATAATGACAATTACAACAATAATGAATGAACATTTATTTGAACTTAATATAATACATCAATAAAATCAATTTTGTCTCAAATAAATAATGAAACATGTTCAATTTGGTTTAAATAATGCAAAAACAAAGTGTTGGAGAAAAAGTAAAAGTGCAATATGTGCCATGTAAAAAAGCTAACGTTTAAGTTCCTTGCTCAGAACATGAGAACATATGAAAGCCGATGGTTCCTTTCAACACAAGTCTTCAATATTCCCAGGTAAGAAGGTTTAGGTTGTAGTCTGCTAAATGACTTAAATGTAAATGTTAAATGTTGTAGTTATTATAGGACTGTTTCTCTCTATACCATTTGTATTTCATATACCTTTCACTATTGGATGTTCTAATAGGTACTTTAGTATTGCCAGCCTAATCTCGGGAGTTGATAGTCTTGAAGTCATAAACAGCACAATGCTTGAAGCACAGCGAAGAGCTGCTGGCAAATGCAGGAAAGTGCTGTTTGAATGAATGCTTATAAGCCTGCTGGTGCCTTCCACTGCTCAGTCAGACTGCTCTATCAAATCATAGACTTAACAATAATATAATAACACACAGAAATACGAGCCTTAGGTCATTTAATATGGTCAAATCCGGAAACTATCATTTGGAAAACAAAACATTTATTCTTTCAGTGAAATACGGAACCGTTCTGTATTTTATCTAACGGGTGGCATCCATAAGTCTAAATATTGCTGTTACATTGCACAACCTTCAATGTTATGTCATAATTATGTGAAATTCTGGCAAATTAATTATGGTCTTTGTTAGGAAGAAATGATCTTCACACAATTCGTAATGAGCCAGGCGGCCCAAACTGCTGCATATACCCTGACTCTGCTTGCACAGAACGCAAGAGAAGTGACACAATTTCCCTAGTTAAAATAAATTAATGTTAGCAGGCAATATTGACTAAATATGCCGTTTAAAAAATATATATACTTGTGTATTGATTTTAAGAAAGGCATTGATGTTCATGGTTAGGTACACATTGGTGCAACGACAGTGCTTTTTTCACGAATGCGCTTGTTAAATCATCCGTTTGGCGAAGTAGGCTGTGATTCAATGATAAATTAACAGGCACCACATCGATTATATGCAACGCAGGACAAGCTAGATGAACTAGTAATATCATCAACCATGTGTAGTTAACTAGTGATTATGTTAAGATTGATTGTTTTTTTACAAGATAAGTTTAATGCTAGCTAGCACCTTACCTTGGCTCCTTGCTGCATTTGCATAACAGGTAGTCAGCCTGCCACGCAGTCTCCTCGTGGAGTGCAATGTAATCGGCCATAATCAGTGTCCAAAAATGACGATTACCGATTATGAAAACTTGAAATCGGCCCTAATTAATCAGCCATTCCGATTAATTGGGCGACCTCTAGTATAAACACCATGGGACCACGCAGCCGTCATACCGCTCAGGAAGTAGAAGTGTTCTGTCTCCTAGAGCTGAACGTACTTTGGTGCGAAAAGTGTAAATCAATCCCTGAACAACAGAAAAGGACCTTGTGAAGATACTGGAGGAAACTGATGCAAAAGTATCTATATCCACAGCAAAACGAGTCCTATAGCGACAACCTGAAAGGCCGCTCCGCAAGGAAGAAGCCACTGCTCCAAAACCACCATAAAAAAGCCAGATTATGGTTTGCAACTGCACATGGGGACAAAGATAGTAATTTTTGGAGAAATGTCCTCTGGTCTGATAAAACAAAAATCGAACTGTTTGGCCGTAATGACCATCCTTATGTTTGGAGGAAAAAGGGGGAGGCTTGCAAGCCGAAGAACACCATCCCAACCGTGAAACATGGGGGTGGCAGCATCATGTTGTGGGGGTGCTTTGCTGCAGGAGGGACTGGTGCACTTCACAAAATAGATGGCATCATGAGGCAGGACAATTGTGTGGATATATTGAAGTAACATCTCAAGACATGAGTCAGGAAGTTAAAGCTTGGTTGCAAATGGATCTTCCAAGTGAGCAAAGACCCCAAGCATACTTCCAAAGTTGTGGCAAAATGGCTTAAGGACAACAAAGTCAAGGCATTGGAGTGGCCATCACAAAGCCCTGACCTCAATCCTATAGAATATATGTGGGCAGAACTGAAAAGGCGTGTGCGAGCAAGGAGGCCAATAAACCTGACTCAGTTACACCAGCTCTGTCAGGAGGAATGGGCCAAAATTCACCCAACTTATTGTGGGAAGCTTGTGGAAGGCTACCTGAAATGTTTGACCCAAGTTAAACAATTTAAAGGCAATGCTATTAAATACTAATTGAGTGTATGTAAACTTCTGACCCACTGGGAATGTGATGAACGAAATAAAAGCTGAAATAAATAATTCTCTACTATTATTCTGACATTTCACATTCTTAAAATAAAGTGGGGATCCTAACTGACCTAAGACAGGTCATTTTTACTAGGATTAAATATCAGGAATTGTGAAAGACTGAGTTTAGATGTATTTGGCTAAGGTGTATGTAAACGTCCGACTTCAACTGTATATGTCTAAAACCACTTTGCCGGAGGCAGGTGATTGCTGATGTAATGAACCTGGTACAAAAACCCGAATCCACCCTGACTAGATGGGTGTAAGCAAAATGGTGAATGCAATGCTCCCCTAAGCCAATTGGGAAGCTAGATGGAGCCATCTCCATATTACCCACTCCTAACAGTAGGTGGAAGACAAAAGGGGCAAGGATTTTATATTTTCAGATCAGGCGAGGATGTTTTGGATTTGTCTTACCCATAATGCATCTGTGTTTCCAAGGTGCCCTCGGTGCTGTTTGCCCCCAGCCACCTTATGGCCATAATGTCTCTGGGCATCAACTCAGGCCTGGTGATGGACTGTGGGTACACGGAGACACTGGTGCTGCCTGTGTATGAGTGCATCCCCATCCTGCCAGCCTGGGAAGCTCTGCCTTTGGGTGGAAAGGCCATTCATAAGTAAGTAGTGTGGTTGTGTTTTAAAAATAAAAATACAATTGGATGGTGTAATCATGTGAAGTATGTTCGCGTATGTGTTACTTTGCTAGCCTCATACTGAACTTCAGGGAAACAACCTGTTGTTCACCTCCTTGAGAACTGTGTGTTTCAAGCCGTAGTTTCTTGTTTTTCCCGGCCTTGACAGAAGGAAGTGTATCAAGGTGTGTGCTTTCTGAGGTACTTGTCCCCCTTTGTTCTAAGTGGCTGTGTGTTTTCTACCCTTCAGGGAGTTGGATGGGCTCCTGGTGGAACAGTGTACAGTAGACTCAGACTCCAGTACTGGACAGAGTCTGCCTACAGTCATTGGTAAGACCCCCACATCAGAAACCTACTTGTCAATAACACCAGCAACTTACCTCACAACTGAAGCAGTGCTTTGTCATTGTATAAACTGTGTTAGTTTGCTACCACCGTGGATTCTCTTGTTTTCTGTGGCTATATCATGCGTTGTGTATAGCTGTTGTTGACAATCTTGTTAATTCATTTTTCAAAATGAGTTTCATAGTGATGCTGGTGTTCCGTTGTTATAAGAAAGGAATGAAAGTTCTAATCTCTCTCTGGGTGAATCAATCATGCAACACTTTGTATTCAGAAGTCCTTGTTATGGCGTGATGTGAAAGGAAGGCGATTACCCGCTCCTTCTCTCTTTTGAATTATGTATATACACATGGCCTTCTTTCTCTCCTTCTGTACTGCATCCTCGGGGTTCTGTTCTGTTCTGTTCTGTTCTGAGAGTGAATCATCATGAAGAGCAGCAGTAGCTCTCTAGCTAGCTGACGCAGGGCTAGGCATTTCGGATAGGCATCAATAATTAAAACAGGCATAGCATAAACCGCCTCTCTCTCTGCACTACTGAACCACACCACTGCAGAACCACGGCACGACTGAATGGAGTATTACAGTCAAATTAATAATGTAGACTATGCGTTGGTTCGACTGTTATGAATGCATACATTAAACTGAAGCAAAGATATCTGGAGCAGGTAAAAGGTATATATCAAATTGGGACTTAGTGAACTGCACTCACTTTCTCCATAATTCCGGAGTGCACCTCCGTAGTCGATTGTGGTTTCCTCTCTTTGTCTCAGATGCAACCCCCCCATGGCGTGCCCCGTTCGACTCCAATAAGACTCGTTTAGTACAGTAGCAGAACAGTACAGTAGCAGAAGCGTTGACGTGAAATGAAGGCTTAAGTGGGTCACAGAAAAATAAGTAACTTTCTTTTCATCCTGTCTTTCTTTCCCAGGCGCCATCCCAGAGGAGGTTGTAGAGGATATCAAGGGTATGTTCAAAAGAGACTCAAACCACTTTTCATTTATTTATTAACTTCATACAGACAAAACAGACAGTGCTGGGACTCGATTCCTGTTTGGCAGTTAAATGGAATGGATTTTTGCTACATTCATGTATGTTGGTGGTGTTTAGTATATTCACATTGACCCTCTAATGCTGTTTGTGTTGTCTTGTTGTCCAGTCAGGACCTGTTTCATCAGTGACCTACAGAGGGGCCTGAAGATCCAGGAGGCCAAGTTTAACCTGGGCGGCACGGCTGAGGTCAGTGACCTTTGACCCCCCTCAAAAACTGGCCAGTCAGTCATGTCTGTGTTTGGATTGTGTCCGGTATTTCAAAGAGTAGTTATTGCTGTGTTCTTCCAATAAATGCCCTTTCATTAAAGTTGGTGTGATGAGTATTATAGTCCAGTGCATTTGAGACCCTAACATCCATGTTCTTCCCCTTGTAGCGTCCAACACCACCCCCTGATGTTGATTATCCATTGGATGGGGAGAAGATTCTGCATATTAAGGGACCAATCAGGTATCTGTTTGTCCTCCTGGTCCCTCCACCCCCCTGAATAGCTGTTATGCTTTACGAACACTAGCAATGTGGAAAACTATGGATAATATCCTCAAATATGGAACATATCCTCAACTGAATACAAGTAATGATACAATTACAAGACACGGCAAATGGGTTGTCCATTTCATTCATGTCCAGTACACTTCCAAACCTAGATATCTGGTTCTGTGTCTCCTCTTTAATATCTGGGTCACCTTCTATTATTGAATTTGGGCTGTCTCTGCAAGGTCATTCATCATGAGTGTCTGTCTGCTCTTCTCAACGGTGGCTAATGAGACGCTGCGATTTCCCCTTGGAGGTCCCAAAAATGTTTATTGAATTGAAATGAAGGTTGTCTTTCTTTTTTTTTTTTTTTTTTTTTGCAAAGACTTTATTGCAGAGACTCTTTGAGTGACAGGATGGTTCTGTTTTGTAAGGAATCGTAATACAATTCAGATGTATTGCAGGGACTCTGTGATGGAGATGCTGTTCGAGCAGGACAATGAGGAGAAGAGTGTGGCCTCTCTGGTGCTTGACGCTCTGGTCAAGGTAACAACACTTGCATTGGTTTGTTTCTGTTCGAACAGCAAAGAGATGAGATGCTGCCGAAATATGTGGGTACTGAATTCACAAGTTGCAACACTGTCTTCATCAGTAATTACTAGACAATGTTGCGTCGGTCACAACGGCCTTTCATCAGACATCTGCGTCTTCTCATTAAAATCAGCCGGTCTATAATTCCTTCCTTCCTTATTTTCCATTTTGTGATGACGAACGCTTCCCCCTGAAACGTACGAGAGACTTACTTTAACCATGTTACCATAGCAACACTCCCAGACTCTGGTTCGCCGAGGTGAAATCGGCTTGGTTCCTTTTGAGAGGAGCCTGATCAGACCAACGACAGACCATTAATCTCAATAGGCAGTGCAGCTTCCAGTACTCCTGCTGCTGGCCCAGTGCTTGTGCTGCACTCACACTGTAAGCACTAGTTTGACAGGCAGTCGCAGGAAGCTAGTTAACAGTCCACTTCTCTGCAGTTTACAATGTCAATGAGGTTTCTCTCCTGAGAGACCAGCACTTCTGTCCCGCTCAGTAGTAACAGGGCGGCAGGGAAGTCGGCAACCTGAACCTCGTTTATCATGCTCATGTCCAGCTCAGCCTATGTCAGCATTTATACATTTGCGTGACCATTTTCCTCTCTAATTTCAGTACATGCGTACATTGCGGTCATACTGCATGGATGCTACTCTACTTCTACCTGGCTAGTCAGAGTCTTGTTCCTCTCTAGGTTTCTTCCCACCCAGGCCCTAAAGAGTTTTCCTTGCCACTGCTTCCTCTGCTTGGCACAGTTTGCTGTGAAGCACTTAGCAAGTACAACTGATTTAGTTGCGCGGAAATGAACACAATTTGAATGATTTGATTCATTGATACATTTCTGATCATGTTTAAAAATATATATATAATCTTATTAAATCTCCATTTCTGTCCCATAGACATTAATAACATGCTTGGGAGTTTTAATTTTGCTGTTAATTTTGTGAACAGGACATTTGAGAAAATATGACTGATTTGATACATTTGTAACCACATGCGTTTCCATCTGAATAAACCCCTTAGTGTCCCATCGACACTCGTAAGGCTCTGTCTGAGAACCTGGTGATCATCGGGGGCACGGCCATGCTGCCTGGCTTCCTGCACCGGCTCCTGGCTGAGATACGCCTCCTGGTGGAGAAACCCAAGTACCGCGACGCCCTGGCCACCAAGAGCTTCAGGCTGCACAGTCCTCCAGCCAAACCCAACTGCACCGCATGGCTTGGAGGTGAGACACAGATTAATCTGATAACCAGCCTTGTCTTTAGACACTGTAGAGCCAAATGGATCCCATGTGTGTAGGAATACAATAATAGCTAAGCTGCGAGGTGATTGATACTACAGCTAATGGCCATGGATTAGAGATCAACCTGCCCCCCAAGACTGATTAGATCTAAACCAGCTGTGAATAACCCTGTGTCTCCTGCTTTACTCTCCCTGTTTAGGAGCAATCTTTGGAGCACTGCAGGACATCCTGGGTAGCCGCTCCGTGTCCCGTGACTACTACAACCAGACAGGCCGTATCCCTGACTGGTGCTGTCTCAGCTCCCCACCCCCAGAATCAGTATATGATGCAGGGAAGACCCCACCACCGCTCATGAAGAGAGCCTTCTCCACTGAGAAATAGAGCGCCAGATCAGACAGTGTCTACTTCTAGTCTGCTATCTATGTCATCCTATACCCTAAATAGTGCACTACTTTGGGCCCTGGTCCTGGGGAAAAAGGTGCCATTTCGGACGTAGTCCACACTAGACACAACAAACTCATCCCAGACAAAAAAAAGTTTGACCTACCAAATGTTACGTCTCAATAGTCTGTCGTGGCTTCCTCTCATGCTCCAGAGTGGCGCAGCGGTCTAAGGCACTGCATCTCAGTGCTAGAGGCGTCAATACAGACCCTGGATCGATTCCAGGCTGCATCACAACCGTCCGTAATTGGGAGTCGCATAGGGCCGGGGCAGGCCGTCATTGTAAATAAGAATTTGTTCTTAACTGACTTTCCTAGTTAAATAAAGGTTGAAATAAAAAAAATAAAAAAATGCCCTTCCCCTCATCTGTACTGAACAGAATTGGTGGTGGTGAGAGCAGTATGGAAAAATCCTTTGACAAAGGAGACAAGGCCATGAAGTCACGGTAGACTATGGAGATGCACCCAGCATCTCAACCCCCAGACGGCTGTGGATTATGGGGGTTGTAGTTTTAGTTCTGTCAGTCTTTATGTGCCACATTGCCATCCAGACTCTGCTCACTCTTTTGCTAAACTACAGCTCACTGATACAGTAGTCAGCATTTTATATGAGAGAATTGTGCTATGGCCATGGATTCCGGGGTCAGGTAGATCACTTCCTGAACCAGATCCTTGTAAACAAGGCGGTCTTGATTTGTGGCCATGTGTTTGACCTCCCCTTGAAGCAGAAGTGTTGGTTTGACTCTGCTGAACTGATGCGTTTCATGTTAAAACATGCCGTTGAGCTGCATTTGAAAACTGTCGGGAAGAAAATGTACTGTAGGTGAACCAGATAAATTGCAGTTCAGTATTCAAATGTTGCTTTGTCAAGTTGCTCTTTATGTCGTCATTGTGAATGCTACCCCAGGCATTGTTGTTCAGCAAATATGAAGTGTTTTATTAGCCATGTATTTATTGTTTCTTCTTTGCCATGTAAAACATTGCAATATCAGTTTCAATCTCCCAAGAGCTCATATCTGTAATGCATCAACTCAAATAGCGTTAAATAAACATTCCTGGAACGTTCCCACTGTTGCTCGTATCCTTTTCCTCAGTGTTGTCTTTCCTGTCTTGTCTGTTTATGTCGCTCTGCCCCCTCAGTCTTTCATGAGGCTTCTTTCTCACTCTCCAGAGCCTCCAAGTGATGTTTCACACTGATATTCCCACAGCTTGCTTCACTGTTGAAATGCATACTGGAGAACATGAATAATGTTCACTCTTTAAGGATGTGAGGAGACAGCAGTCAGAGGTATTGTTTGAAGTTAGATTAGGGTTATTTCCTAGCCTCTTCCAAAGTAATGAACACCAGGCCAAGGAAATCATCATGAAGTGCCGGGTACTGCTAAATACTGTGTGACAGCAGTGAGTCTGGCAAGCAAACACCAAGTGACTTTGACTCTTTTTCTGTCAAAGACCGACTGATAAACATTTTAAGGTCTTCATCGTTTCGGGTTGATTTGTTGCGCTGTAAAACAATGGGGCCATAATGCACCAAGTCACTGACACCATTGTGCGGGTGTCTATTCATTATTTCACGAGTTCATTTTTTAAAAACCTAGCACCTGCAAGTCATTGGATGTGCTTACACTACGTTTGAAACACGAATGATCTATTTCTGGCATGACAAAAGGATGGCACCGTCATAGCGTATGATTGTGTGCAATACATGCAATGTGACTGTTAGATTACGAGGTTCTCTATCCTCCTGCATTCATATCAGCTTACACAGACACGTGTACACACACAGTTTTGAGTTCCACAATGACATGCAATCATATAGCTGAGATCCCTTTGGTGTCCATGTGCCTGTGTTTGACTGTATCATTAAATCAACTCTGAATGTACCTGTCTGATCAGGTTTGGACATTATTGTTGATTATAGATCCCATATGGGCATTGGGATCCATATACTGTCTGGGGAAAATGACCTCAAACACCAAATTGTCCAGGTTTTGGGTACAACATGTATCGCCCACAAGGAGGCGCCATAGTGAAACCAAAGTGTGTGTGTGTGTGTCTGTCTGAGGTTGTGGTTGTTTGCCCTCAGAGGTCACATAAACCATAAACTGTTTAGGTGGTTGCTACTGTGTCTGTCTGGGAACTGATGTGGCGTCATTACTCAAAAGATTGGCAGAGTCTAGGGAATTCTGCTGCACCTCAGACTCCGAATCCAATCACCAGTTTGACTTCATCTATTGCCGATATACACACATGCACATGCACACACCAATAGTGCACACACACACACACACACAACATGTCTCTCTCTCTCTCTTTCGTCAGCCCCAGAGCTATCTCTGTGGGGGTCTCCCCTGTGGCCCTACAGGGCCACCTATACTATACGTTAGTGACAGTGAACCCAACAGGACTTCCCTGACCCAGACCCCTCAAGGGTCACACTCCTGTTCGCCTGTTCTCCTGAGCTTCCGCTCCATGTTAGGAGAAATCTGACTAAGCACTTCTTGGCAAACTATTCTCGAGTTCAAGTTCAAGTTTGTTTATTCGTTAAATACACATGATAGACACTGAGTATACCAAACATTAGGAACACCTTCCTAATAGTGATGTCCTTTGGGTGGTGGACCATTCTTGATACTCACAGGAAACTGTTGAACTTGAAAACCCCAGCAGTGTTGCAGGTCTTGACACAAACCGGGCAGCCTGGCACCTACTACCATACCCCGTTCAAAGGTACTTAAATATTTTGTCTTTCCCGTTCACCCTTTAAATATGTCCCAGGAAAAAGATTGTGCACAATTCCCCTGCACATATCCGTCTTAATTTGTTGAGTGCCTTCCTACTCTCTCTCTCTCTCTTTAATGTATCTGTCCACATCTGGGTATATGGAGATGAGTATCCCAGGGAGACACTCATATAGAACAGTCCCACCTAGGGTTGCAAAACTTTATCAAAATTCCCTGCTTTTCCAGAAATCCTGGTTCTGGGTTTCCTGCTTATTCCCTCCTGATTCCAGATTTCCTGCCTATTCCCTCCTGATTCCAGGTTTCCTGCTTATTCCCTCCTGATTCCAGGTTTCCTGCTTATTCCCTCCTGATTCCAGGTTTCCTGCTTATTCCCTCCTGATTCCAGGTTTCCTGCTTATTCCCTCCTGATTCCAGGTTTCCTGCTTATTCCCTCCTGATTCCAGGTTTCCTGCTTATTCACTCCTGATTCCAGGTTTCCTGCTTATTCCCTCCTGATTCCAGTGTTTCCTGCTTATTCCCTCCTGATTCCAGGTTTCCTGCTTATTCCCTCCTGATTCCAGGTTTCCTGCTTATTCCCTCCTGATTCCAGGTTTCCTGCTTATTCCCTCCTGATTCCAGGTTTCCTGCTTATTCACTCCTGATTCCAGGTTTCCTGCTTATTCCCTCCTGATTCCAGGCATCCAACTGGGATTTCGGGGAAAACCAGGGAGTTTATTAAAAGTTCCCAGACTTTTGCAACGCTAGTCCCACCTGCTGTTGCTCTATCCTGGGAAACTCCACCAAGCCTGGTCTCCATTTCCCCAGTTTCCCTCCTCTGAGACTGGGGAATCATAAGTCACTCAGGCTGGGCTGGGAGTGGGACTTGGGCGTCAACTCAGTTCCCAGGGACAGAAAGTCACAGCTGTTAACTTTGACCCCTGCTATAGGGCCCTCCCTGAGTAAAAAGCTGACCGACTGACTGCTATACTGTTCTTTCATTCATATTGTGGATTTCTCCCAATTCAATGAATTATAGGGCTGTGGTGAAAGAGTCAAACCATTGTATACAGTATACATCACTCAGAAGGATAACAGTGTCTACCACTGTTGTATACACACCAAACACCCCAGAGTATGTGATAAGTGAGATGTGTAAAATGGAGGGATCATCTATCCTGGTTATCTCTCGTCATTCAAAACAAAACTACCTATTTATCTGGTTGTCTATCACTCTGGTTTTTGCAGCAGAAATGTATGATGATTCCACAAGTCCACTACAAGTTACTGCCCACTGGGCAAAAACCGGTTGAATCAATGTTGTTTCCACATCATTTCAAGCAAAAATGTCAATGTGATGACATTGAATCAATGTGGAAAACTGATCAACGTAAGGGAATTTATTCTTTTTTTCACCCAACTTTTAACCAAAATCCAATGTGATGGTGAATTTGTTTGTTGATTTCACATTGAACTCACATTAGTTGACAACTCAACCGAATGTAAGCAAAAAATAGACTGAACTGACGTCTGTGCCCAGTAGTTATAGTCATCCTCATCGGGTGTGAGAGTTGTTCTTTGAACTAATAACAGAGCTGTACCATTATCATGGACCGAGATGGAAGGTCATCTTCCCCTCTAGGTGTGAGTAGCATGGCCTATGAGTTGCACATGCACAGTGAATAGTGTATGTACACTGGCCCCTCAGAGTGTGGTCCCTGTCTGGTCTTACCCCAGACATGATGAGGTTATCATGGCACCACTCCAAATATGAGCAGAATGTCTGAAAGGGATCCTCCTCCTTCATTCCTGCAGTCGTGTAAACGCACCATCACCATCACACGTCTAGACAGATAAGGTGTGTTTGTGTCTACTGGCAGACGATGGTTCTAATCTACTCACCTTTACCCACTGTAAAGACTCGCCGCTGCGATGGGTCAGAAGCACCAACTCACTCTAACTTGGGTGGTAAAAATGAGCTCTGAGAATACTGCTTAGATTGGAAGTCGATGACGTGCTTTCCTTCTGTATGAAGTGTTTTGAGCACTTGAAAGAGCAAAATATCTGGTTCATTGTCGTAATTCATTCATTATCTCGGGAAATAAATGTATGATGAGAATTTGTAGAGGCTGAAGGTAAACAATCAGACTTAAGTGCGAGGGAGGACTGGCATGCTGTCATATCTCTCTTGCACGTGTCTCAATAATGAACTATCATGTTCATTCCTTCATCAAAAATCACTAAGTATCATACCCTATCACTTATAATTACACATCTGCTGTATTAATTATTCTTCACGCAAAGGGATTCGGAGTGAATGAGTAATTTCCAAGAGTGTGCAAAGCTGACATCAAGGCAAAGGGTGGATTTTTTGAAGAATCTAATATTTATAAATATATATAATACGTTTTGATTTGTTTAACACTTTTTTGGTTACTACATGACTAAAAGGGTACTTGCATAGTTTTGATGTCTTCACTATTGTTCTACAATGTAGAAAATATTTTTTTTTTTATAAAAGAAAAACCTGTAATGAGTAGGTGTGTCCAAACTTTTGACTGGTACTGTAAGTGGGGAGAAAGTGTTCGTGTGAGAGAGGGAGAGGGGAGGGGGGGGGGGTGTCTGGGGCAAGACATAACATTATGGGACACTGAAACGCTTTGATAAGCACTTTAGTAAAAGTAACCTAATTGAATTTCACTAATCACCTTCAGATTAGGCGATGTCCAAGCGCTGCATTATAGTATTTTACAAAAAGTCAGTCCTACTCTGACTGCTCTTCACGGACAGCGATAGTCATCCAAGGTTCGCTCAATCTGTTCTCAATCGCGTCATTTCTACAGTGGTCGATAATACGCGCATCTCTTTACCTTGACTCAAGACCGTCAATGCCGACAGCTACTCAGATTCAGTTAAATTGTTTTGTAAAAATTTGTCTGCAAAAAAATGAACACTTTTTCCTTCAAGATGCACGTTCTCGTCGGCGTCTCGCAGATTTTGGCAACTCTTATGTTCCACTTGGCACCTACTCAGGTAAAGATGTATGGCTGTTTTATAGCCTGTCACTATCAAGGGACAATAGCGAACATGTGTTGTGTAAATGGTCAATACATTTTGTCATGTTGTGGTGATATCATTCGGCTTTAGTTCTTGATAGACAATGGTTCAGCCTCCTTGAAAACCTCTGTACTCAGAAACAAATAATGATAGGCTATATATATATATATTCCTATTAGTTTTTATATATGGCAAGTAACACCTTAATAATGTTGTACTTTATTGTATGCAATGTTCCAAACTGGACTCTCTGTAAAAGGTGAGTTCATAACTGCTTCACATGTCTGTATCTCCAATTTCTTCTCTGGCCCCAAAATGTGACTCCCATTACAACTTCACGTGAAAAAGTAATTAGAGTCACATTTAGAGCTATTCTTTTCTAGTACTGTAACTCACTTTTTGTCACCACGCCTAACTTTTACAACATTAGGGAGATAGTAAAATAGAATTAATCCTCTCCTAGCATATACTGACCCTCTAATACTGAAGTGGCATCAAGGTAAATAATGGATCATTCTCAGGGTATTACAGTAGTTAGTCTACAAACGCACTAGCAACACATTCAACAGACACTGAGTGGTGACCACCTGCATTGGGCTGTTGAGGTTTTCTGGGAAATGTAGTTTCAAGTTTATACCGACGTTATAGTTTATACGGGGATACTTTGTGCTGTTTATCGTGACAGCGTGTTGCTAATTAGTCATGCGAGCAGATGCGAGCAGATATTTACAGCAGCAGAAGTCACAGAAACAGACATCCATCTGCAGCTGCTGGCTAGCCCACCTGGGACGGAGCAGATATGTCAACAACAACAAAAAGATGGATGATATTTACATTTTCTGAACGCTACAGTCTGAAAGCGAGAACAGCTCACAATTTGGTGCAATATCTTTGTGGACAGGGCGCACCAAATAATGCAGTTAAAGATGAGTTAATGTTGCAGCTGGGAATGTAAGACACAATGAGTGTGTTGGGGATCGATAGTGAAAGCAAATCATGATATTGTCGGTGGAGGGAGCTGGGATCAGAGGAGAGATAGAGACCCGTCGATCACACGGTGGAATAGGAGGACGTCCTAAGTAAGAGGGTAAAAATACAAAAAAATGTGTTCTTTATTACATGTAAAGTATAACTCTCATACACAATGAAAGCACTATGGTGTTGCAGGCAGGGAGAGATGGAGGAACGTGGGTTGGTCCTCAGGGACATAACGGTCTCATTACGCAGGTGCTTCCTTTTCCTGTAGCAACGCCTGACCCTTATTGAGACTGGGGATGTATCTCAACAATCAAAAGTGGCATCCTCTCCTCCTCTCCTTGTGGAACAGCAGGACTGGTGATACTTTCAGCTGACCAGTGTTTTCAGATCAGTACAGATAAACGAGAAGAGATGTTGAACCCACATTATTGTGATGCACTCAGCAGGGTGTGCAGTGTCATTGTCACACTACTGCTCAAGCGAGGAACTGTACCACTGTAGCCTCCATGTATGTGAAGTGTATACGATGGTCCAAAATAGGGGAGGGTTGTCAATATTTTTGTTTTTGTTTGGGGAGGGTTGTGTGTTTTTTTTATTGGGCACGGGAGGGTAGTGCGTTTTTCCCCTGGTTTAACATGTTATATTTTGCAGTTTTACTATATAATTTCTTCCATCCTAGCCTAAGTTCCTAATCTGCTTACATGCACCGCCCCAATATCATGGTGTTTTGGTACTTACCTTATGCACAACGCTTTTCTGACTCGAACTTTTACTATACCACATGTCAATATAGTCTACCAGTCTAACTGTTTATCCTGGCCTCTATCCACCATTCATAGTGACAATAGTGGTAGGTGGAGGCCAGGTGCATCATTGCTCATGAAAGAACAGTGAAGACATGAGACACGCAGCTCAACTGATCTTGTTTAGGGACAATACAATTATCCTAGCAGCCTACAACCCCACAATGCAATGAATAATTGCATTATTGTTTTCAAGTGAGTACACAATTCTACTCTAGGCTGCAGTGAAAATGTATTTAGAAAAAAAGCGCAATAGCCCTGTGATTTGAATGTTTCATTCCATTTGGATCAGTGGGTGGGTCTACTCTCAACAGTTTATATGATCTAGAAAGGCACAATAGCTGGCCAGCCTGGCTGTATTTAAAAAAAATCTTCTGATACTGAGATACGCTGTCTGTTGCAGATCATCATATGCTTCTGACAGGCCCAGTTATTCAGGAAAGCTTCAAGCCCCCTCTGCCTCCTCTCCAATCCGAGCAGCTATACCTCAAGCACCTAGAACCTAACACTTCATTATAGCCTAACTATTTATCATTTCACTTTTTAAACACAACCAGTCACAATGTTTTCGTCTGCTTAGGCTACATCAAATGTATCCTGTAGACATGCGCACATTCATCCAAAACATAATTCCAGCATCCTCAGAATGGCTTGACATCCAGTTTTAATGCGAGTAAAGTCGTACCATATAAAATAATCATGACAGCTGTGATGGAAACAGGAGGTTTCGGTACAATAATATGAATGCCAACAGATCATTTGATCGCTAGACATGGTGGGATCTTTTTGCGTCGATAAAAGCTATTATGCGAGAAATGGAGGTTGGAAAACGCCTTTATGTGAACATATCGATATCACAACTAGAGGTTGTCGATTCATTGGAATGGACGATTTTTTTTATATATATATATATATATATTTAGACCTTTTATTTAACTAGGCAAGTCAGTTAAGAACACATTCTTATTTTCAATGACGGCCTATGAACTGTGGGTTAACTGCCTTGTTCAGGGGCAGAACAACAGATTTTCACCTTGTCAACTGAGGGGTTGCAATCTTGCAACCGCACAGTTAACTAGTCCAACGCTCTAACCATTGCACTCCACGAGTAGCCTGCCTGTTACGCGAATGTAGTAGAAGCCAAGGTAAATTGCTAGCTAGCATTAAACATATCTTATAAAAAACAATCAATCATAATCACTAGTTATAACTACTGATCCAATTTAGCAGGCAATATTAACCAGGTGAAATTGTGTCATTTATCTTGCGTACATTGCACCCAGAGTCAGGGTATATGCAACAGTTTGGGCTGCCTGGCTCATTGCGAACTAATTTGCCAGAATTTTACGTAATTATGACATACATTGAAGGTTGTGCAATGTAACAAGAATATTTAGACTTAGGGATGCCACCCGTTAGATAAAATACCGAACGGTTCCGTATTTCACTGAAATAATAAACGTTTTGTTTTCGAAATGATAGTTACCGGATTCGATCATATTAATGACCAAAGGCTCATATGTATGTGTGTTATTATGTTATAATTAAGTCTGATTTGATAGAGCAGTCGGACTGAGCAGCAACAGGCCCGTAATCATTCATTCAAACAGCACTTTCGTGTTTTGCCAGCAGCTCTTCGCAAGCACAGCGATGTTTTTGACTTCAAGCCTATCAGCCTAATGGCTGGTGTAACCAATGAGAAATGGCTAGCTAGTTAGCTGGGTGTGCGCTAATACTGTTTCAAACGTCACGCGCTTTTAGATTTGGAGTAGTTATTCCCCTTGCGCTGCAAGGGCCGCTGCTTTTGTGAAGCGATGGGTAACGATGCTTCGAGTGTGGCTGATGTCTATGTGTTTCTGGTTCGAGCCCAGGTAGGGGCGAGGAGAGGGACGGAAGCTATACTGTTACACTGGCAATACTATAGTGCCTGTCAGAACATCCAATAGTCAAAGGTATATGAAATACAAATGGTATAGAAAAAAATTGTCCTATAAATACTATATTAACTACAACCTAAAACCTCTTACCTTGGACATTGAAGTCTCATGTTAAAAGGAACCACCAACTTTCATATGTTCTGAGCAAGGAACTTAAACGGTAGCTTTTTTACATGGCACATATTACTTTCTTCTCCAACACTTTGTTTTTGCATTATTTAAACCAAATTGAACATGTTTCATTATTTATTTGAGGCTAAATTGATTTTATTGATGTTTTACATTAAGTTCAAATACGTGTTAATTCAGTATTTTTGTAATTGTCATTATTACAAATAAAAATAAATGTAAAAAATAGTCTGATTAATCGGTATCGGCTTTTTTGGTCGAAAAATCATAATCGGTAGACCTCTAATCACAACCAACATATTGAATTAAACTTGGAGTCACGCGTGATGACATGGTGAGTGTTCCTCCCACTTTGGAAACCATGCATTTTATTCAGCTACAGATGAAATACATTATGATGAACTTCACGGGGTGGTGAAAGTGCAAGGTGATGAGCTTGATGCTCCTTTCAATAAATATTGAGGGTCTTATTCTGGTGACCAGATGATCAAGGCATGGATGCTATTTGACAAATAAAAATAATATCACACCTTTGTCCATAATAATCTGATCATGTAGTAAACTAAACCTGCACTGTATCTGCAAGCTGTTAGCTAGAGCACACGTGCCAATACCAGAGTGGGCACATTTGCTATACATATGCAACATTTTTAGTGACAAAACCATCAGTAGGCCTTGAGTTGAAAATGAGATGGAAACCCATTGAAACTTGTATTTTTTATTTGGTGCATGGAAATGTAACCTTAAAAGTATTGTTTTTTTGTACACTACGTATTTACACACAGACTTTTATCCGCAACAAGTCAATTTGATGGAAACACAACTCTGAGGGGAAAATGTGCATCGTGTTTTTATGCAGATTTTAGAATATTTGCATGAAAATCTGTCGCAATTTTAATGGAAACCTGGCTATAGACATCCTATAGCAGGGGTGTCAAACCTATTTTTCCTGTGGGTCACATTTGGTCGAGGTCCGGAGGGCTGCACTGAAAATTGGTTATATTTCCTTGCAGTCAAAATGTGCAAAATTATTTAGTCTATCCAGTGTTTTCTTCATTTTAGATTATCCCTGACTGTCTAGTGATTATTAGCGAGCTGGACTGTCAAGAATAAAAGTCCATTATTTATTTATTTATTTAACCATTATTTAACCAGGTAGGCAAGTTGAGAACAAGTTCTCATTTACAATTGCGACCTGGCCAACATAAAGCAAAGCAGTTCGACACATACAACGACACAGAGTTACACATGGAGTAAAACAAATATACAGTCAATAATACAGTATAAACAAGTCTATATACGATGTGAGTAAATGAGGTGAGATAAGGGAGGTAAAGGCAAAAAAGGCTATGGTGGCAAAGTAAATACAATATAGCAAGTAAAACACTGGAATGGTAAATTTGCAATGGAAGAATGTGCAAAGTAGAAATAAAAATAATGGGGTGCAAAGGAGCAAAATAAATTAATTAATTAAATACAGTAGGGAAAGAGGTAGTTGTTTGGGCTAAATTATAGGTGGGACATGTACAGGTGCAGTAATCCGTGAGCTGCTCTGACAGTTGGTGCTTAAAGCTAGTGAGGGAGATAAGTGTTTCCAGTTTCAGAGATTTTTGTAGTTCGTTCCAGTCATTGGCAGCAGAGAACTGGAAGGAGAGGCGGCCAAAGAAATAATTGGTTTTGGGGGTGACTAGAGAGATATACCTGCTGGAGCGTGTGCTACAGGTGGGAGATGCTATGGTGACCAGCGAGCTGAGATAAGGGGGGACTTTACCTAGCAGGGTCTTGTAGATTACATGGAGCCAGTGGGTTTGGCGACGAGTATGAAGCGAGGGCCAGCCAACGAGAGCGTACAGGTCGCAATGGTGGGTAGTATATGGGGCTTTGGTGACAAAACGGATTGCACTGTGATAGACTGCATCCAATTTGTTGAGTAGGGTATTGGAGGCTATTTTGTAAATGACATCGCCAAAGTCGAGGATTGGTAGGATGGTCAGTTTTACAAGGGTATGTTTGGCAGCATGAGTGAAGGATGCTTTGTTATTATCATTTCTACACAGTTTCGATTTGCTTTTAGTCATTTTAAAGTATATTGGGTTCACCCCTCCCCTCCCCCCAAAAATAGTTTTTGTTTCAGTTGTATTTTATTTTATAGCCTTTTTTTTTTTTTAAATACTCAAGCTACCCACCGGCTGATCAATCAATCCAATTTATTTATAAAGCCCTTCTTACATCAGCTGATGTCACAAAGTGCTGTACAGAAACCCAGCTAAAACCCCAAACATCAAGCAATGCAGGTGTAGAAGCACGGTGGCTAGGAAAAACTCCCTAGAAAGGCCAAAACCTAGGAATAAACCTAGAGAGGAACCAGGCTCTGAGGGGTGGCCAGTCCTCTTCTGGCTGTGCCGGGTGGGGATTATAACAGAACATGTCCAAGATGTTTAAATGTTCATAGATGACCAGCATGGTCAAATAATAATAATCACAGTGGTTGCCGATCATTCAGAGTATCTCTACCAGTCCTGCTGTCTCTAGAGAGTTGAAAACAGCAGATCTGGGACAGGTAGCACGTCCAGTGAACAGGTCAGGGTTCCATAGCCGCAGGCAGAACAGTTGAAACTGGAGCAGCAGCACGGCCAGGTGGACTGGGGACAGCAAGGAGTCATCATGCCAGGTAGTCCTGAGGCATGGTCCTAGGGCTCAGGTCCTCCGAGAGAGAAAGAAAGAAAGAAAGAGAGAGAGAATTAGAGAGAGCATACTTAAATTCACACAGGACACCAGATAAGACAGGAGAAATACTCCAGATATAACAGACTGGCCCTAGTCTCCGACACATAAACAGCTGCAGCATAAATACTGGAGGCTGAGACAGGAGGGGTCAGGAGACACTGTAAAGGCAACATGCAACAATTTCAAAGATTTTACAGTTCGTAGAAGGAAATCAGTCAATTGAAATAAATTAATTTCACATGACTAGGCAGGGGCGCAGCCATGGGTGGGCAAAGGCCCACTCATTTGGGAGCCAGGTCCACCCACTGGTGGGCCAGGCCCAGCCAACCTGAATGAGTTTTTCCCCCACAAAAGGAATTTATTACAGACAGAAATACTCCTCAGCATCCTCCCTCCACAGACGATCCTGCAGGTGAAGAAGCTGGATGTGGAGGTTCTGGGCTGGCGTGGTTACACATACTCTGTGGTTGTGCAGTCGGTTGGATGTACTGCCAAATTCTATAAAAACCTTGTTAGAGGCGGCTTATGGTAGAGAAATGAACATGGATTTATCTGGAAACGGCTCTGTTGGACATTCCTGCAGTCAGCATGCCAATTGCATACTCCCTCAAAACTTGAGACATCTGTGGCATTATGTTGTGTGACAAAACTGCACAATTTAGAGTGGCCTTTTACTGTCCCCAGCATAAGGTGCACCTGTCTAAGGATCATGCTGTTTAATCAGCTTCTTGATATGCCACACCTGTCAGGTGGATGGATTATCTTGGTAAAGGAGAAATGCTCACTAACAGGGATGTAAGCACATTTGTGCAAAACATTTGAGAGAAATAATATGTTTGTGTGTATGGAACATTTCTGGGATATTTTATTTCAGCTCTTGAAAAATGGGACCCACACTTTACATGTTGCATTTAAATTTTTGTTCAGTATATGTATGACACATATAAAATCAAGAATTAAATCAATCCAAACTGTGCAGCAGCCATTTGATGAATGGGAAGAGACATCTGTTACTAAACCATGTAGGGAGGGATGTATTTTCTGTTTGTCGAGATTGACAAAGTCTACTTATTGTGGTGTTGAAAACGCAAAACGTGATATTGAAGAGCCCAAAGTCAGTATGCTCTGTTTATTGGTTGTGTGGTGCATTGGCACAGAAACCATTTGGTGTAAAATGTGTAGCATATATTTTATACAATTGTAAATATGGCATCGAAATGTTAAAAATCTGATTTCCCCCTAACTAATCATCGTCTGCATCCGGCTCTGATCGCATTGTCACGAAACAGGCAGGGAGAGTGAGCTCGTTAGTGGTGGTTGGCAAACCCTTAAACTTCTGGCCCGTAGCCCTTACGTGGCATCGACTGTGCCACAAAAGCATGCTGAAGTGGCAAAGTCGAAATCCACGTTTATAAACACAGGGTCACTACAGTTATGGTTATTTGTGGTCGTAAAAATGATTCTGAGTTCATTCTATGCTGCTGAGAGCAGTTCTCCCTCTCTGTCACACTTAGCGACCGTTCTCTCTGCACAGTGTTTTGGGAAACGCATGTTACATCACTCGTAGACCGGGGACTTTCCACTCTTCTACCTAAATCACTACAAAACCTGAACACCGCCTCCGTCTCACTTCGGGGGGTTGTGTGTGATAAAATAACCCGCTGAAACCCGTAGAGAGAAACTAACTCTTAGTGTCAACAGGATACATGTAATGGAGGTCAGTTAAAAAGGAGCTAATGGTGAGATTTATTAGAGCCATTGAAACCAGCCCAGATGGGACCACTGGATCCAGAGATACAAACTGACATTTATAAAATACAACTTATGAGAGAGAGAGAGAGAGAGAGATGAGATGAGAAAAGAGCGAGAGAGAAAGGACAGGAAGAAATCGACTGAGGAGGAGGAGAGAGAGGGAAAGAGAGACCACGTGAGGTCAAGGATGGCTAGCAGACTACTGTGAGAACTCCAAAACTGTCTCTCTCCCATTGTCTCTGTGAGCTGCCTGTTCACTGTCTGGGCTTGTATTTGTGTTTGTTTGTGTTCATAGTTCCTGACCAGAGACATGTCTCTCACTGTGTCCAAACAAAGACTTACAGTAGAGACATCCTGGGATGCCTTTTTGTACTTGTGCTTTAGTGGTCAGTGGGAAGAGACTAATGGTCATGTATCGTTGGCTAAGGTTGGTTATGCGGCGTCACTATGGCGACAGTGATGGATGGCTGCAGTTTTGCCACATCACCGCTCCTTGTTGCTGCTCAGCAGCACTGTAACATCGAGGAAAACGTGTCTCCTATAGACAGACATTCTCATCGCATGGCCAAAGGTCTGTTGAAACCATGGCTTCCTTCCATCAACCCGGCTGACGCAAAGCAACGTGAGCTTGTGTCAGCAAGACTATCCTTTCCATGGCTTCAAGTTCACAAAACAGCTTGATGATTAACATAATGTAACAGTTTATTAAAACAGCATGGGGCATCATTCTGCATTGGAACTTTGGGTTTATCCAAACCATGGCTTCACCGGAACTGTCAACTCTCATTGGAACTCAAAAAACCCCAGAGTGGGTGAAATCAGTAAGTGAAAATAAGGAGAGAAAATCTTTGGTCCTGAGGAGAAAGATCTCTCTCTCTCTCTCTCTCTCTCTCTCTCTCTCTCTTACTGGAGATGATCCTGCTATCCTACAGTATCCCACTGCACTGCTTTAGTCTGGATATAAGTCTATGGTCTGGAGTCTGAGGCCCTGTAAGATTACTATGTCTGCCCCCTCTGCCTTGGTTGAGCTGAAAATAGGCTGTAACAGAACTCTTGCTTGCTCACAGCTGTAGCATTCTCTTTCTACCACAAGAGTACGCTCATCAGCTGCCCAATAAATATGTTCAGAGTCGAAGTTTCTGTGACTGACTGAGTCAATTTCCCCCTTCTTTTTATTCCAGACTTCTCACTCCCCAGTGGAACCACACTCTAGAGGTAAGTGCCTCTCTTGTTCCTTAAGTTAAGTAACTGTCTTATTAACATTTCTTAGAGACAGTGAAGACATTGGTCCGCTGTCAATCAACCTGGGTCTGAGTGATAGTTCATTGGTCAACTCTTGTTGCAGTGATGCTGTTCCGGGAGGTTTTGGGGCGGAGTTTGTGTCATTCGATGGAGCGATTGGTGGAGGTGGAGCAGGAGTACCCTGGAGGGGTGGAATATATTTTTAGCCCTGCCTGCGTGCCCCTGTGGCGATGCGCTGGTTGCTGTGGAGACGAGAACCTGGAGTGTCACCCCACTCTCACACGTAACGTCACCATGCAGGTGGGGGTCACTTTGTGTCAGGAGGCCACATATTGCCTTGGGCTACCCTCTTCCAACCTTAAAGAGATATATGTTCCGGTAAAACACCCAATGTCAGTCCACATCTTTGAGCGCATGGACACCTCAATGCATGTGTTTGTGTTTTCCTCTGTGTGTTTGTATGTGTGTCAGTTGATGAGGATAACTCCGACTGAGAGGACAGGACAGTATGTGGAGCTGACGTTTGTGGAGCATCAGACCTGTGAGTGCAGGTAATAAAGCCTAATATCATCTGGCATGTAATGCTATCTAAGTAATTCAAAATATGAACAGCCCTTTCACCCAGGCACATTCTCTTAAAAACTGGGTTGTAAAATTCCCTGGGAACGAAACGGAAGCAATCAGGCCAAAACGGGAAGGGACTACCCTGACCGTATTGAATAAGAAATGCTTGTTTTCATTTTCCGTTGACAAATGTTTTGCTATGGCGCGCACTGATGAATATGAATGACCCTGATGAGACTCATAACACCAGTCCTCTTGTTTTTAGACACAGGAAGATGCATTTGAATGAGAGGTGAGTAAATGAATGATTGCTTCTATGGTCACAGGCACTTTATTTTACAGTACAGTAATAGTGAAATGGTAATCACATAGTAACTACCTAGGAATTACATGTTTGTTTCTGTAGATTTGTTAACTCAAGCCCCACTCCTTTCCCTCCTTTTCAGCAGTCCCAGAGTCAGGATCCATCCCAGGAGGAGGAAGCACAGGAAAAGATCCAAAGACTGTGGCAAGTAAGTGTCACTAGACTGCCCTCAGCTGGTGATGGGAAGTCTTACACACACACACACACACACAGAGATACACACCAGAGAGAGACAGGGAGAAAGAAGAGAGAGAGGACAGAGAGAGAAACGTAATTGCCTACCCATGATACTGACACTCACACCGCGGTGGTGGGTTCGAGGGTGGGAGCTGAACTACGCAGCGACCCAGACCTCCTACTGTCGAAGACAACACACACTCCCATTCATATAAATGTATATATATATTTTGTTGTTGATGTTGTAATGTACATCATCTGTAATGTACGTATTGTACATGTTGAGAGAGAGAGAGAGAGAGAGAGAGAGAGAGAGAGAGAGAGAGAGAGAGAGAGAGAGAGAGAGAGAGAGAGAGAGAGAGAGAGAGAGAGAGAGAGAGAGAGAGAGAGAGAGAGAGAGAGAGAGAGAGAGAGAGAGAGAGAGGGAGGGAGTGAGAGAAGAGGAACAGAGAAGTGCTTTTGACAGTGTGAGCATAGCATCAGATGATGGAGCATTTACTCTGCCTGTTTCTTTGCAGGTGTCAGCACCCACACAGTTAGTAGGATACTTGGATCCCGTCCTTCCAGTCCGCTGTCCAATCACCACTCAGCTGTGGAATGAAGACAGCATAGGGCGTACCACACACCTACTTGTTTACCCCCCAGATACACAAATGCCTAAACTCATTGTCCATGAAAATACACTAACCCCAAACTGCAATTTATACCAGAGTAATAACAACCTTAGTTTTCTGATACTGGATACCCAATATCAGCCTTGAGAATACTTTTACGCAGATGATTTCCCACTGTAATAGCAGATACAGTAGCTCCACCTCATGGACATAGAGGAGATGGACAGAGGGGTGGCAGGACAGGAGATAACCAATCGCCAAGGGACAAAGGGACTAAGCCGCACCTTACAGGCAGTGTTCTTGAAAAGCAGTAGGCCAATACATGGATTTAGCTTCAATCGAGTATGGAACAACAACGAAGGAGGCTGAAACAGATGCAGAATGGGTGTGGACTGAACTCGGGAGTGAACAGACACCTTCACAGTATACCTCTCTCCATGATGATCGCATTGCAGTAGAGAATGGTCTGAACTGAAGTGCATGATCAAAGGGAGGGATGGACATAGTGTAGGTTATATCAAGACCTGTAATGTTTATATCTCTTAACTTTCATCAAACAGAGAATAATAACACATCCACATGGATTCCACTGTATTATATATGAAAATGAAATATATTCAAATGTAAATAAGTTTATAGCGATCACTGTATCAGAAACGGCATCTGGGAATTACATTTGGAGTTGTTCATGTTAGAATTACATCTTTGTCTTGGGAGTGTGCTGTGTTCATTTACTGAGTGTCATGATGTGTCTGACTGACTCTCTTGAAAAGGAGTAAATATAAGATTTTCCTCAGGTGGGTCGTTTCGATTGTGTGTGTGTGTCCTGATGCCACCCCTTGAAAACTAGTATGTCATGTAACAGCACACTATGGTCTCACATCACGGATTCCCCATACAGGCGAAATGCCAGGATTCCACTCGTTACCACAAACATAAAGTCAAAATTAGCTATATCGTGAAAATTCATGAAAACAAAAATGTGCTTTATGGTCAGGGTTAGTCCTAAGGTTAGGGTTAGGCATAAGGTTAGCAGTGCGGTTGGGTTTATGGTTACATTTCTAACAAATTGTAGAAATGGGTGTTTATAACTAAACCAAGACAGACCACAGCCTGTCGTTTCAAACGGAAACAAATTAGACATAGTGAGAAGAACAAACAAGGATGTGGCCAGAGCCGAGCACAAGCTAGTGAGATGATATTGGCTCGTTCTAGAACATATCTGCATATTTCCGTTAGGGGACGCCTCCTTTGTAAATTCTCCTTTGCACTCCTTTTAAACAACACAATTTGTATTATAAACGTTTTTTTTTTTAAATAAAGGCTAAATAAAGTCTACTAAACTTAGTCCACTCTGTTCATAACATAACATAACTGTATTGGGATCAAATGTTTCATCGATGAGAACATTTGCGGAAGGTCGGCCAAAATCCATCTCGTTCCATCTTCTCCCACTGCCAGCCAGAGGGCTTCCTCTCACTACCGTATTTGGAAAGGCCAAGCGGATGCTTCACATTTATACATCCGGTGAAATATATGTGTCATTGTTCTATCTGTGGTACAACTCCCATAGTTCACTGTTGAACACAATTTCGTCAGATGGCATACTGGTGAAATATAGTAGTGGGTGGGCTAGACAGCACAAACAAATGCGGAGAACACGACTATACAGCCACAAACTTCCAAATATGGATAGGTGAGGTACACATACTTTAGACGAGAAGATCGTGTCCCATCCGGTTTCTCACTGCCGGGAGAACATTGTTGATCATTCGGAACATTAGCTACTCACTCACTCACTCCCTGTGGTGTTGCTGCACCGTCTCGATCAAGAATATTGCATCGCATCACATCGGATTCTCCTGGAATTCCTCGCTGCATGTGCGCTAGCTGGCAGAAGCCTAGCCCCGTGTATATGTGTACTACTTTGCCGACTAACGTTACACACTCACACCAGACCGACAGACTGTGGCGGAGAGACTGCGAGCGGGCGATAGACCACAAGTTAGGATTGAGCAAGGACACGAAGTTGGGTACATTTGTATTGTTTCAATCATGTCTATGCATTGTTCTGTATTGTAATCGTTGCTAGCTAATACGTCCAAAGGAAAGATGTAACTAGATACGTTGCATTCAGACATGCTAACGTAGTTGGTATAGCTAGCTAGTGGTCTGTGACAATCCAAGTAGCCAACGTTAGTTAGCTAATTTCAAAATCCAGGAATTGGAATAGCTAGCAGTAATGCTAAAACTGCAGCTAGCTACTGAACTATAATCCTAGCAGGAGGGACACAGAAACGGCTAGATTCTAACAGAATGGAAGCGTATTGCACCCCTAGAACAGTATTGCCCCTACAACACGGAAGGAGTTGCAATAGATATGTAGTAACGAACCATATAATAATGCAGATTTTTTTTTGTTGGGGGGGTTGCATCCCAGGTTTCCTATCCATTCTACTACACTGATGTGGGTGTAGTAGTCTGAGTGACTGACAAGACCATTGAAAAGAAACAAGATGAGTAGTACCAAGAGGAAAGCAGAAGGGCAATCTAGGACCAGGAAGTCTGGAAGCTCCAGAACAGACTCGGAGAGAGACTCTGGTTTCTCAGGTTAGTCCCTCACTGAGTCCCTTCGTTCTGATGTCTTTACTACCATCTTCATCATCTTTAGCTTTGAAGGGTGCTTTCTACTATTACTTCCCTTTGTTGATTCCCAACTGTCTTCCCCCACCATATCATTGAAGTTGTCTTTATTTTTCTTGTCCCGAAAACACTGAATCGATCTTCTCCTTCCCTCCACAGATGCCAGCACCATAGACCTGACAGATTCTGAGGACTCATCTCGCACTGTGTCCAAGAGAGAGGCCCAGCACCCTCCATCCGGGTCGGGGTCTCATCCCTCACAGCTAGCTGTGTTGGGGGGGTCCTACTCCAACATGTCCCCCATGATCTTGAAAAATGTCCTCCTAAAACAGGTATGTTAGAAAGGTCCCACTTAACCATCAGTGAAGTTGTAGCTATTCATGATTTCTTGGAGTGTCTGATTTTATTTGTATTACTTTGATGGTTAATTATTATTTTATTATTTTCAAATCATTTCCTGGGTGTAAGAACATTCTGTCTTTGCATTTTCCACCTTCTTTTATCCTAATCATGGATTATTAATCTGTGTATTGGGACTGGTTTCTATGTAGCCTTCTATAATATCTATAGTATTGTTCATGGGCTAGTCTGTATTGTGATTGACTGTGTCCTCTGTCTTGAACCTTTTGGTACTCTCTTATAGTATTGTTCATGAACTAATCTTTCTGTTTTGTGTCTGTGTCCTCTCTCTCCAGCCTGGGAACAACCCTCCCTCTCAGAAGCCATGGGGGTTCAGCCCAGCTGTGGAGATGGTCCAGCAGCCTCAGGTGGTCTTCGTCCAGCCCGTTGTCTCCCCTGTGGTCTCCCACGGCACCATATCCAACCCTAAGGAGGCCACTTCCAAACGCCGGCGCCCCAAGAAGAATCTTCCCATCCTTAGGTCCTACCCGAAGATCGCCCCTCACCCTGGAGACAGTTCGAGTTCCTCCGGGGGAGTAAGCTCTTGTTATTTCCCCGCTTCATCCCCCTCTGCCTCTAGCCACCGGGAACACCATCACAACCACAGAAACAAACAGCAGAGGCACCAGTCTAGAAGTTCTAGCTGTGGTTCTTCTGGTTCCAGCACCCCCAGTCTCCCTCCTCCCTCTAGCTCCCTGTCCTCCTCTCCCCAGCATAGGCTCACCCCCTCCCTCACAGACTCCAGTGCTTGCAGCAGTCCTGCAAGATCCTCTCTCGTCAGTAGATCAGAGTTCTCCCCAGCCCCGTCCCCTGCCTTAACCGTAACGCCTTCAGACACCCTCACCTCTGAGGTCCCTGAGAAAACCAATACCCTCTCCCTCCCACAACCCACCGTCACCACAACCAACGACAACAGCTGCCACGATGACAGCAACCACGACGACAATAGCGATGACCATGACATAAAGCACAAGCGTTTCTGCAACACGTACAACATCCTATCCAAGTCTGGTCTGCTGGAGATCACCCTGAGTACCAAGGACCTGATTCGTCAGAACCGCAGGACCCAGATAGACCTGGACCGGCTCAAGGAGCACACCAACCTCTTCCTGCAGGCCCTGCAGACCGGAGATACCAGCATCTGGAGCAAGCTGCAGACCAGCCTCCAGGAAGAGCAGGAAGAGAAGGGCAGTGGGCAGCAGAGCAGCTTAAAGGCAGATACAGATTAGATCTGAACTAAGTAAAAGCAGGGTTTCATCTGTTAGACTGGGCAGAGACTGAGTTGAAGTGGGGGAGGCTGAGGCAGCTAGACTGGCATTACTATGCCCACAATTATCACACAGACATATAATCTGACCTACATACTAGCAGTAGTCTCTACTAGCAGTATATATACTAATACTTGCCTGCCTTACCCCAGGCCCGGTTGGATAGGAGGCTCCTGTACATTATGAAATCGCTCTATTCTCCATAAACTGCACTACTGTGACTCTAGTGCACTACTTTGATTCTAGTGAGTCGACACACCCTTTGCACAGCCTTAAAATTAAATAAATTTTCTTTCCCTACCAATCTACTCCACATTTTCATATTGAAAGAAAATGTATAGAACATTTTCCAAATGAATAAGAAAAAAACAAAGATGTCTTGACTGCGTATGTCTTCACATCCCAGAGTTAATACCTGGTGGAAGCACCTTTGGCAGCCATTACAGCTGGGAATAATTTTGAATAAGTTTCCTCTAACTTTACAAAACAGAGGGCAATATATATCCATTGTTTTTGTCAAAATACTCTACATTTGGTTGGGAATCATTGATGGACTCCAATATTCAAGCATTGTCTCTGGTTTTCAAGCCAATTTAAACAGGAAGGAGACTGGACCATTCAGGAACATTCAACACCTCTTGGAAAGCCATTCTGGGGGGCAGTGCTAGCTGTGTGCAACTAGAGATTCTGGGTTCGAGTCCAGGCTCTGTCCCAGCCGGCCATGACCGGGAGACCCATGGGGCGGCGCACAATTGGCCCAGCATCGTCCGGGTTAGGGGACGGTTTGGCTGGCAGGGGTTTCCTTGTCCCATCTGGCACTAGCGACTCCTGTGCCTGGCCCGCACGCTGACACGGTAGCCAGTTGTATGGGGGTTTCCTCAGACACATTGGTGCAACTGGCTTCCGGGTTAAGTGGGCATTGTGTCAAGAAGCAGCGTGGCTTGGTTGGGTTGTGTTTCGGAGGACGCACGGCTCTCGACCTTAGCCTCTCCCGACTCCATACGGGAGTTGCAGCGATGAGACAAGACTGTAACTACCAATTGAATACCACAAAATTGGGGAGAAAAAGAGATTAGGAAGAAGACATTCTTTGACATTAACATTTGTTTAATCGTCCAGCGGAAAAAATAAAACTCCCAAGCGTAGGTTTTCAGAAGACTGCAGCGGGTTTTTACCTGAGCTTTGCTCCTTTAATATTTATTTTGATCCTGACAAACTCCCTAGTCCCTGTCGGTGACAAGCATACCCATAACATGATGCTGCCAAAAAGTGTATTTTTATATTTATTTGCTGTGTTGTCTTACAGTCTTGTTCAACGTCCTTGTTGCAAACAGAATGGATGATTTGAAGTGGATTTTTAACACAGGCTTCCTTCTTTTCAATTTGTCATACAGGCCAGTAATGTGGAGTGAATGCAAATGTTGTTGATCTTCTGTATTTTCAAGTTTTGTGGTGGCAGCATCATGTTATGGATGTGCTTGTCATGCTGGGTATCTCTGAGATAAGCCATATGGGGCTGTTTTACTGAAAGCTGTAAGTGTCCACCAACTGACACTTTAACCAGTTATAGGTATGACTTGAAATGGGGCATGCTGAGTAAAATAGGCCTATTTTGAGGAAAGCTTGCGTGGTATGGCTAGCGAGAGTGCTAGAATGGGTACCTGAACTGAACCCAACAAACAAACAACAGTTAAAATGTATGGTCTAAATTTAAGATGAAGATCTTTATTGATATGCTTTACAAGAGCCAGTAGGTTTCCACTGTAAAATGTCAAAGAAGAATGGAAAGCAGGAAACACAGAATACTTTTTTCCTCTTTGTGAATTCATGGACCTCTGGACAAGGAAAGACAGTGCTTTACCTAAAGACTCCTTCAGGACTCCAGTGAGGATTCTGTTCATCAAAGCATTTTTTTAAAACAACAAAGACTGACGTGAGATCATTTTCAAGGCCTTATCAAAAAGCTTAACTTTATTTAAAACCTTGTATTGTATTTGCATGGGAAGTTACTCCCAAGTAAGACCTAAGTTGGCACAATTTATCATGAGGTTTAAGTTATTTTTAAACCTGCGATTGTGTTTTTGTAATAGACCAAGCATCATATCTCCCTGTACTATGTTACTTTCATGGCCTTATTTAGACAATTGATTATGTGGTGTTCAATTATTTTATTTTTCAAATAAGGAGTTCTCCATAAGAAGACAGACTGTCAGACGTACAGTAGCCCTTATTGAGATATCTTGTTATATTGACCTGCAAAGCATCGGAGTGCCTTGAAGTTGTTACAAGTGCAAAGAAGGTGATATAATTTGTGCTTTACTGCCTAAAATGCAAATAACAGTACATGTTATCTTCAGTGTAAGTAGTAATAGGCCTCGGGGAAGCCATTTTAAAACTTGAGCTTCCTGAATTTCTCATCTATAAGAACTGCATAAAACCTGTATGTGCTTGTTACCACAGTTCAAATAGGTTAAAAAAAAACTAAAAGTTTGTCTTATATTTAAATGTTGGCAGCTGTTTTTCTATCATTGTTAACCTGCCTCCTCATCGCAAGGACATAAATTAAATGTAATTATATTAATATTATGAGCTCAATGTTTCAATAGCACAGCCGTAGTAGCTTGTGATTGATAACAAAATAAGAAAATAACGCTTAACAGATTCTGTAGCACTGTTTTGTATTACTATTTTTTTTATTTAAATGATAAACTATGTAAAAGCTGCAGAAAAATAAATTGATCATGATGTTGACTTCCTAAAACACGTTTTTCTTTTTTGCAGCTATACAAATCAGGATCGTTTAATTGAATGATGGTTAGTAAATGCAGTATCTGTGTTTGTGTTGCTCAAGTGAACTTTTTTTTGTTCAGTTTTTAGAAGATACATTGCTTGCTTAATAAACGCTATTTCCAAGAACGTGGTCTCTGTCTGTGGTGATGAAGCACAATAATATCTAAGTCAATATAATTGAGCAGAGAAGATGGATGAGATCACACACTGCTGACTCCTTTATATGTTATATTGCAACATCATAAGTAACTCATGATCGAGGAAACCACGTGAACAGACCATTGACAGTAAAATAAAACACACTGACAGATTATTGGAATCTGTGTGGGTAGCTAGACAGGTAGGATGACTGACAATAGTAAAGGTGAACAGGTGGTCAGGTCACGGGTCAGGTGACTGAAAGGAATGGAGGAGACTGAGGCAGGAATTCCTTTAACCAGAAAGTGGTATATTTACTGGGTAGTTTGTCTGTGCTGTATAACAAAGGAAACAGAATAACATGTATCCAATCAAATTCATAATCACAAAAGTCAAATAATATCAATCATTCTCATTAACATAATTAGTTAATTCAGCAATTCAGACCAATAGGAATGATGATTGAGTCATTTAGGATCATAACCATTTATTCATAATCATGAGAATGATAATGCAAATAAATCGAACCAGTTATCAATTATTCAATCAGTAATCTCAATTAGTTTGATATCAGGATTTATCAATTCGGCAAATAATAATTACGTTTCAAATTTCATCCTTCCAGGTTTGTCTTCATATGTACATGTAATTTCGTTACATTTTAACCATACGTCAATGGCATAATTGGCCTGTGATGATCTGTAGGGCCGTGATCATTGTCCATTGTCATTGTAAATAAGATTTTGTTGTTAACTGACTTGCCTAATTAAATAAAGGTTAAAAAAAATAATTAAACAGTAGGTTTGAAGCGTGCGCTCCAAGCAGTGCTCCGCAGCCATTTCCACCTGACCCAATTAAAGCGCACTGGGCCAGCAAGTGGCCATGAACTAAAGGACGATTCCACCAACTCCATGGACCTTTTCTACACTAACAATCCAGAGAGAGGATCGGATGTGTTTTACCAGAGATTTGTGATAACTAACCCAAGAAAACCACAGCCTGTCGTTTCCAATGGGAACAAATGAGCCGTAGTGGGCAGAACAAGCCAGGAGGGGGCCCAGCGCAAAGCACGAGCTAGCAAGATCCTATTGGCGTGTTCTAGCATGCATTTGAATATTTCCGTTAGGGAACGCCTACTCTGTGAAGTGGGCGTGTCGGCCAAAATCATTTTCACTCAATCTTCTCCCACTGCCGGCCTCTGGGTTTCCTCTCATCACCATATGTGGTAGTGAGTAGAACCCCCAACCGGATTATTCACACTTACATATCCAGTGAAATATCTAGCTCATTGTTCTATCTGTGGTTTTACTCACTTTTACACACTGTCAACACTACAAGCATGGCACAAGAGGGGAAAGTCCATACTTACATACGAAGGCTGAACTTCTTTCAAAAAGTAATTTACATTTATTTTAGAGCTGACCCAGACAGTAGAAAGGTTAAACACTGTATTCTGCCTTTGTTGAGATAAAAGTAAAGATGGAGAGTAGTCTCTTCCTCTCTGTTTTTATACATTTAACTAATCAGTGTGGCATCGGAAAGACTGCCTCAGTTCCTACACTGTACACATACTGTATGATCAGTTAATAAATACACATCAAATTCATTGTTTTGACAAGACTGACATAGACTTCAGAGACGGAACTAAAATTTCGCTACACTATCCTACCTCTTATCACCTTTACCTGCAGCTGAGTATCTCGCCGGGTGCGGTGGCATGTGCCTGTAATCCAAGTCACTGGGAGGCTGAGGTTGGTGGATCAAGTGAGCTGAGGAGCTCTGTGCTGCAGCACACTACGTCGAACGGGTGTCCACGCTATGTTCGGTATCAATATGGTGTTCCTGGGGGAGCCCGGAACCACCAGGTTGTCTAAGGAGGGGTGAACCGGCCCAGGTCGGAAACGAAGCAGGTCAAATCCCCCGTGCTGTCCAGTAGTGGGATAATACCTGTGAGTCGATGCTGCAGTGCAGCCTTGGCAAGGCATTGAGACCTAATCTTTTTGATTCATGTCGTTGTATTTGTTTTAAAAAATAAGCAATTTGCGGTGGAAGCTGCATCCCACAAAAAAAGTTAAATAGAAAGCAGACGAACAAATGTAACAGGCACTTTTCTCCTGAACATTTTGAATTATACTGACTTCTACTGGCGAAGGGAGTGATAGTACAGTATTTAGAACAGCTCTTCGAAAAGCAGCCTTTTTATTTGATTTTTTTATGTTTTTTATTCAAAATACAGATCAACAATTAATTCTTACATCATACAAAACAGAATGCAGGTATTAAGAAAATACTAAAACAAACTATACATCTTTTTTTTAATTAAACATAAACATTTCGAGTGCAATTGGTAATTGGTAAAAAAACATCTTATTGTAATGATGTTGGAAAATGTTATTCGTGTTATTATTTCACTAGGGTTAATGTTTTATAAAATAGTTCAATTCAATATAAAAAAAGTGTAATTTTGGTATAGAATTATGGAATTTTTGTTTTTGTATAAAGTATTTGGCAACAATATTTTTTTTAAATCACAATAATTTCAATGGTCTTGTTATAATTCCAATAGTAACATATTATATCTTTCATGTCAAAAACATGGGTAGTGTTCATAATGGTAAATAAGTATTTTGCAAGGTTTTCACAAAATTCTGACACAAATTTACATTCAAAGAACAAGTGAGACAGATTCTCACTTTCTTTTTCACAAAAAAACGCAGATATCATCAATAGCCACACACTTGGATATCATAGAATTACATGGATATATCTTATGTCAAATTTTAATGTGCACTTCCTTAACTTTGTTTGGTATACAATATTTGTAAGGCCTTAACCAGGAATAAGCATGTTCCATAAAAATGTTCCTCTCGGTGTAAGTTGGTTGTGTGAATGAAGAATTTGTCTTATATATTTATTACAACAAGATTTCTCAAGTAAGCCCACGCCTTCCAATCTGAGTTCTGGATAAACTTTGTGATCATTACCAAAGCTAAGATGAGTTTTCTTTAGTGTAGTTAGACCACTGGGAACAGCTTTGATCACAGAAATAAACTCTCTGAAAGTTATTGGAAACTCTTTCAATGTTATAAATTGTTCATATGTGAGAATATTACCCTTGTTGTTGAAAACATCAAGAACAAAGTCAATATTCCTCTCATGCCAGCTGGAGTAGAACAATGCAACAACTCCTTATAGTTATGTCTGAATTATTCCACAAAAGAGCTTTATGTGGGGAAAAATTGTGCAGGAAACATATTTTCCAGGCCATTAAAGCTTGTTGGTGAAACCTAGCCAATTTAGTGGGTAATTTTTCAAGAATATAATTACATTTCAGTAAAAACTGAAGACCTCCCAACTTATGAAACACATTATTTGGAATGAAATACCATATTGAATCAGTACTGATCAAACATCTTTTCAACCAGGTGATCTTGAAAATGTTATTTATGTCAACAAAATCCAACACTTTCAGACCGCCTTCAGCTCTTTTATTACAAAGGACTGACTTTTTAAGTTTGTGAGACAATTTTTTCCAGATGAAGTCAAGAAAGGTCTTATTGATCTCTTTACAAGTAGCAGGATTTACACATAACGATAATGAGGGGTACACAAAACAAGACAGTCCCTCTGCCTTGGACAAAAGTACTCTCCCAAGTGTAGAAAGATCTCTTTGTAGCCAATTATTAAATATAGTTTTGGTTGTCTTCATTTTAGGAGAGAATTTCAAATGTTGTCTGACTAAGTTGTTTTTTGACAGATGTATTCTTAAATATTTAACACAGTCCTTTACAGGAATATTTTCTATTTCTTTATCATCAGAGTCAAATAAACATTTGATTTCACATTTAGAAACAGTCATTTTTAATCCTGATGCAATAGAAAATGCAGTTACAGCATTAAGGGCATGGTCGACCTGGTCTTTGTCTCTTAATAAAAGAGTAGTATCATCAGCCAGTTGGGAAATTTAGATTTCTTTGTTAAAAATGGTTAAGCCATACAAATGTGCTTTATTCTGAATATCTAGAAATAGAAGTTCCACAACCAAAATGAATAAAATGGTGAAATTGGGCATCCCTGTCGTACACTTCTGTTGATACTGAATATTTTGGAAGTATTAAGGTTTAGTAACATAGAACTATTTATATCTTTGGAAAACATGCAACTTACTTTGATAAAATTTTCACCGAATCCAAAAAGTTTGAGACCTAAAGTGAAATGTATGTTTGATTATGTCAAAGGCTTTACAGAAGTCCAAAAATAAGACAACCACATCTGAATAATCTATAAGGTCCAAGACTAAACAAATGTCAGAGCTTATGTGACGGCCCTTCATAAATCCTGTTTGAGTCTCATTTATAATGGTGTCTATTCCTTTCTTTAATCTTTTGGCATAAACCAGAGCAATCAATTTGTAATCAATATTTAATAAAGTCATTGGTCTCCAATTGTCAATGAGAGAAGGGTCTTTATTGGGCTTCGGAATCAATGAAATAAGGCCCTGTTTCATAGTGGAGACCATTTCCCCACTTTTAATGCAATCTTGAAACATAAAAAATGAGGTCTTCTAGTATCTCCCAAAACTGTCTATAGAATTCAACTGACAGGCCATCAGGGCCAGGTGATTTCAACTGACAGGCCATCAGGGCCAGGTGATTTCAACTGACAGGCCATCAGGGCCAGGTGATTTCAACTGACAGGCCATCAGGGCCAGGTGGTTTCAACTGACAGGCCATCAGGGCCATGTGATTTCAACTGACAGGCCATCAGGGCCAGGTGATTTCCCTTTTTTCATTGAATTCAGAGCCTCTCTAATTTCTTCAATTGACACAGGTGAATCGCAAAATGAGTGGAAATCATCCTCAATTACAGGGACAATTCTGAATGTGGCAAATGTAGCTTTCACAACCATCTTCCTGAAATTGAGAGTTTTCATAAAAGGAATTGACAAATGATGATATTGTAATGGGATCTTTGCATAAAACATTGTTCGTTTTAAGTGTAGTTACAGATGTTATTTTGTAGTTTCTCTTTTCAAGTGGAAGAAAGTAACTCGTGTTTCTTTCTCCCTCTTCAATCCATGTTGCTCTTGACCTTACAAAGGCACCCTTTGCTAGGTGTGTAAAGCTGTTCTAATACTAGTTGTAAAGACTTGAATACAGACTCCTCTTCTTCAGATAGATTATCTTTCTTTAGAAAACTGTCATGTTTGCTCATCATCTCTTTTTCTCTAAGGTTCTTTAAGTGCACCAGCTCTTCGCCCGTTTAATGGCTACCACTGACTTTATATTTGAAAAATTCCCATCTACTTCCATGACCCAAGTCATATCTTGCAAAAAAATATCTTTAGCTAAAGATTTGATGTTTTCAATGAGAGTAGTATCTTTAAGAAGTGTGTTGTTTAATTTCCTATATCATTTGGATTTTGTTAGTAGCTTGTAAACTCAGGGAAATCAAGTGATGATCAGAAAAGGGAGCCAACGGATGATCTACATCTATAACAAATTGTAACAAAAAGGGGGAAATTAGGAATAAATCTATTCTAGATTTATGTGACATAGTTTTGTTGGTCAGGTAGAAGAACCCTTTGCATCCAGATTGAAATAACGCCAGGCATCCTCAACACATAGATCATTGCATAATGTAGTGATACTATTGCTATTTTGAGGGCTTTGACTCGTTCTCGGAGGAAAAGGATCAGGAGATGCATCAGGTGTTTCATTAAAATCCCCTGAATTAATTAGAAAAGCCTCTGCTCGAAAAGCAGGCTTCTTTTTTATTTTTATTTTTTAATAACAAATCAAACATAAAGCACATGAGGGAACACAAGCATACATAGATTACAAACAATAGACAATCGAACTAGGGGGTACAATATCACATTACAATTACACAAGGACCTTAAGGGACATGCATATACTTACAATTCTAACAGCTTTTTTGTTAGTAGAGCATTTAACTGTCTTAAAATACAGTTCAATTTCATTTTGTAGGGTACGAAAATGTGGTTTTCTGTTTGTAAATGTACATTTGTGTATATAAATTTGGCCAAAAGAATAATGAAATTAATTACATAAAAATGATTCCGCTTATTTCTATCGTATGTAAAGAATCCAAACAGTACATCTCTCCACAATAGTGTAAAATATCATAAATGTGTTCAATTATAAACCTACTGATGTCTTGCCACAGTTTTCTTACATGCATACAATGCCAAAAAAGATGCAAAACTGTTTCTGGGTGGTCATTACAAAAGGAGCAATTTGAGTTGATGTTTTCCTTAAACTTCTTCATATAGTGGTTGGCAAGATAATATTTATGAATAATTTTAAAGGAAACTTCCTTAATTTTGTTAACAAGTAGGTATGTGTGTGGCAACATCCAAACTTTTTTCCAACAGATATTATCAATAAATCCATTCCATTAAGGCATGACATAAGGTATAGATACAACATCCTGTTGAAACAAGGATCGTATCGCTCTGTTGTTGAATGGACCAAAAGATAAACAAATCTTTCCTACTGATGTGTCAACAGGGTCAATAGAAGGTAGGGCTCTGAGGGTCTTGACATTTTCCTGAATAACAAAGCAACACCTGAGCGAATGGCATCTAAAACAATTGCAAAATCTTTAGGTGTTACAGGGACCTTGTAAAGTGATAACAATTCTTTATAACTGAGTAAAAGACCCTCTGCATTTACCAGTTGGCTCACCAATAGAATATTATTTTGGAACCAATATTCTAAAAACAGAGAGGTATTTTTATACAATATATCCCGATTATTCCATATATAATATCTGTGTGGAGAAAAATTGTGTTTATAAATTAAGGACCATGACAAGAAAACCTGCCGATGAAAAGCAGAAAGTTTCACTGGAACTTTGTCAATATTAAAATTGCAAAACAACATGAAGTTAAGGCCACCAAAAGTAGAGAAGACATGATGAGGAATAAAATTCCAGATAGAAGTGGGTCTTCTTAGGAATTGTTTTATCCAATTGATCTTAAAAGTATTATTTAAAGTAGTAAAGTCCAGAAAATTCAGTCCACCATTCTCATAAGTGTTCATTACAACAGTTTTCCTAATGTAATGGGTACGGTTTCTCCAAAGAAAGTTGAAAAGCATCTGGTCTATCTCCTTGCTTATTTTACGGTCAAGATATAAAGACAGAGCAACATATGTTAGTCTAGAGATACCTTCAGCCTTGGTTATTAGGACTCTACCTCCTTCTGTAGCTCAGTTGGTAGAGCATGGCGCTTGTAACGCCAGGGTAGTGGGTTCGATTCCCGGGACCACCCATACGTAGAATGTATGCACACATGACTGTAAGTCGCTTTGGATAAAAGCGTCTGCTAAATGGCATATATTATTATTATTATTAAAGATAAGTCCCTCTGTAGCCATTGATTTAGTTTCTTCTGGGTTTTTAATAAGAGGGTTAAAATTTAGTACGCCTCTTGACTTCTGATCCTTTGTAATGGTTATGCCTAAATATGTAAGTTCTTCTTTTACTGGAATACCATAATATGAAGGTGTCACACAATCGTTGACAGCCATGAATTCACATTTCTTAATGTTAAGGTATAGACCAGACGCTTTGGAAAAGGATTGTAATCACATTGATCGATATGGGAATTTGGTTAGCGTCTTTCAGAAAAAGTGTAGTATCGTCAGCCAGCTGGCTTATAATAATTTCTTTACCAGCTATGGAAATACCTTGTACAGGACTATTATTTAAAGAATTTGCAAGAAGTTGGGTGATTAATAAAAACAGGTACGGAGAGATAGGACAACCGTGCCTTATTCCTCTCTTTAACTAAAATCTAGATGAGGTCCAACATTTCAATTTGATAGAGCTGTTACCATTTGCATAGAGTCTTAATAGCCTTACAGAAAAAATCCCCAAAGCCAAGTCTCTCAAGGGAGTGGACGATAAACTGATGCTCTACTGTGTAAAGTGCTTTATAAAAATAATATGAAGCTATCCTCAGTTATTAGGTCTGAGTAGTCAAGTACGTCTAATACTAGTCTGACATTGTTAGAAATATGTCTGTTCCTCATGAAGCCAGACTGTGTTTCATCAATGACTGCATCCAGGACTTCTTTCATTATTTTTGCAAGTAGTGAGGCTAATATCTTATAGTCATTATTAAGAAGACAAATTGGATGCCAGTTATCGATGAGCAGCACTTCTTTTATAGGTTTAGGTATCAGTGTTATTAACCCCTGACTCATTGTAGGATGGAGAACATTGTTTTTAATACTCTCTAAAAAGACTTCAAATAGGAAGGGAGCTACTTGTTCAGAAAATAATTTGTAAAATTCTGATGTAATTCCATCAACACCTGGTGATTTATTGTTCTTTAGATGTTTGATAGACTCTATAATCTCTTCAACTTTGATGGGTTCATCACACTGTTTAGATTCTATATCACTGACAGAGTGAACATTATTCAGTGAGTTAAAAAACATATCTGTGGATTCCTGACAGTACGAAAAGCTATACAATTTTCTGTAAAAATTGCTGCAGTATTTAGCGATTAATTTTTGGTCATCTGTAATAACACCATCAATGTTTAACTTATGGATAGTGTTATTTTTAGAGTGAAATTTCTCAAGTCTAAAGAAATAGGATGAATTCTGTTCTCCCTCCTCAATCCATTTTTTCCTAGATCTAATAAAGGCTCCTTCTGCTTTTAATTTATATATATTATCCAGTTTATTTTGTAACTCAATTAGTTCCATCTTCTCCTCCCCCAAGAGGTCGGCTCGGGACCTCTGAGAAAGGGAAGTTATCTTAATGATCACCTTTTCCTCCTCAGCTCTTCTGGTCTTAGCAAGATTACTGCCATATTTTCTAAGATATTTGGACACCTCAAATTTAAAGAGCTCCCAGTTCTTGCAATAAGATTTTTCTTCACAAACCCTTTCCCAAAAGTGTGAGAGCAGCTCTTTAACCTCAAATGTAACTATATCATTATTGAATAATGAGCTATTTAGCTTCCAGTAGGATGCTCTACCAAGGTTCGTATCAGGGGTAAATATTTTGATATCAATGTAAATAGCCCTATGGTCTGTGAGGGGAGTAGTACAAATATTTGTAGTAACACACTCACTATCAATATATTTGGATATAAGCCAAAAATCTATTCTGGATTGTCTGGAGCCTGTTTTGTTACTCCAAGTGAATGATCTTTCGGCTGGAAACCTCTCTCTCCATATATCAGTAAGATCAAACTTTTCCATAAAAAGTATTAAACCCAAATTCTGATTGGTTGGCCTACCTGGGGGCCATCTATCAGTTGAATTATCTATTGTAATCTTAAAGTCCCCTCCTATCAATAATAACGAATTGGGAAATTTAGATAACCAATGAAGTATATGTTTCTCTATAGATTCAAGCAACTCATCATTTTCATGTTTGGTGTTGTACCCGTAGAAGTTTACAGTAATACGCGTAATGCCATTGTAACTGATCACAAGACAAATAAAGTGACCAACGGGGTCGCAGTCCGAGTGTAGAATATTACCACCAAATGTATTTTTCATTGTAGTGACACCAGCGGAGCGTTCAGATCCATGGGAGAGCCAAATATCGTTGCCCCCCTGCGACCTCCAGATGTTGGCATCAGCCAAAATTGAGTGAGACTCTTGAAAAAAGCAAAAATCTGTTCGAAATTGTTTAGCAAATAAAAATAAGTCCTTGCGCTTCACACTGTTTCGTAACCCCCTAGCATTAAGATATAATATAGACAAAGACAAAACAACAAAGATTGTATAAAAGTATAAACTGTAGTAGGATGACGACGTACGTCAAAGACGTAGGAGCAGTGAACGTAAACGATAAGGAACCGAGATCTGCACCATTTAAGTCAATTTAAAGTGAAAATAGCTTATTCCATAACCTTTGAGCTAGACGTTATCTGGCTTTGAAATTCAACTCAACTGGAAATTATGTTCAAGACCAAACCAAAGCAGGCTTCTCTAAACGGGAAGGGAAGGCATGACGACAAGGTTTTTGAGGTTTGGCAACGCGAGACTACAGCTGACCACACAGCAACCAGCGGATATCAACTGCCGTTTCCAAAACTGAAATGCGGAAGTACCAGTTTTGTCTCTCAGGAAGTCCCGTAGAATTGGATTGGCTGGTACGTTTATTTGATGTACAAATAATAAAACAAGGTAAAATGTTTAAATGAATCTTTAGTAATTAATGTTTTGTCTTAGTGTTTTGATTATAGTGTAGATGTGCGACGTAGATCGACTGTTGAGAAGCTTTGTTTTGGCATAAGAAGCTAGCAAGCTATTGACTGCAATGTTAACAAACTCACCGGCCAACTAGCTAACGTTAAAATAGCCACAGTTTTCGGTTAATTTTTTAAATATTTTTTTAGCTGCATTGGGAATGAAAAAAATATCGTACTGTATGAAGATAGTCAGAAACTGCTTAGCCAATAGAAATCACGGTTGTAGGCGATGATTGCCAGCTGCTCATGCGCAGTTTACGTCATCGTGTCTAACGGTCGTCTCGTGCCGAATTTCCAAGTGCAGGCCGTCAAATTGAAGGCACACCTTCGATATAGTGTTTTTTTTTTTACGAAATGGAAAACTTGTCAGTTTGTCACTTTCAGGAAGGTGGAGTAATCACATGTTCAAATTCTTAAAACATTGTCTCGAATATAGGTTCCTGTAGATTTTGAGAAAATGACCAACTAAGGAATTATTTTTTACTTCTCACATTGATTTCTTAACTCTCCAAACCCCGGCCTGGTCTGTTTGGTCTGTTTCGCAAGCGTTCCCGGAAGTCTCGCGATGTTGCGACTCTGTTTTTAGAAACTCTGGATTTAGTTTTTACCGTTGTGTTACTTTACTTACTGTTCATCTATCATAACTGGTAACATATCTATATTCTGTTTGGAGAAACAGTAGCTGCTGTGCTGGTGGTAGCTTGCTATGCAGCCAACCAACCAACATTATTAATGTTGCATTAGCTAAACATAGAGGCTGTGCTAGTTAGCCAGCTAACTAGTTAGCCTTCACAGATTCTGCAACGTTTGTTGTGATTCCTAGTGAGTTGACGGACTAACAGCTCAGTTAACTAATAGACGCACGCACTTTTGTTGCGATGTTGGTTGCTAGCTTCAACAAGTCATTCAACCAAATAGGTTTATATAATCTATTTAGGTTTATGACGACTTCATGAATGGAAACTGATGAAACCGAGATGATAATTCTCACCCCAACCCTAATAGGACATCTCACTTAAAAGCTAATTTTGGGGGTAAGTAATGGACAGTAAAGTACAATACGTTTTTGTAAGGATGAAAATTCCTCCCCAGTTGAATGCATAGTTTGATTTATCCCAACAGATCTCTCAAGGTGTAATCCATGCTGTCAGATGAGCTTGACTCCAAACCTGAGGTAACAACACACTATTCACCTGCCAACATGAATGCATGGATGTATTTATTTGGAGTCTTCCATTTGCACTAATAGATCCACCCGTAGCTACATAACAGCTTGATAGATTCTCTCTTCCTCACTTCCCCCTCTGCTTCTGCAGCTGCTGGTTCAGTTTGTCCAGAACGCATCCATACCTCTGGGGCAGGGTCTGGAGGACTCGGAGCCCAAACACATCTGCCTTCCCCTGCTGGCTCCCGCAGACAGCTCCCTGTGCACACGGCTGGGTCTGACAGGTCGGACAGATGGCATGAGACAGCTATCGAAGAGAATGACTGGAAATCCTCATAGACCATAAAAAGACCTTGTGTTTTTCATATTATATATTCCCACTTAGACTAAATCTCTCTATGAACCTGCTCTGTCATTGGTCCTCAGGCAACTAACCACTCTACTAATGTAATCTGTTACTTTATTCCTCAGAGGGTAGTCTCAGCCATGTGTCAGCAAGGTCTCCATCCCGTTCAGAGTTTGGGGGTGCAGAGCGGAGCCCCATGGTGGTGCACCACCACCCCCGCAGCCCTCACATGCCCCCCAGCCCCCCTCCCGTCCTCCATGACCTGCAACGGTCAGAGAGCACCTCCTATGTCCTTCTGAACCTCGCCAAAGGTATGGAGACGCAGGCCCCAGCCATAAAAAAACAACACTTCTATCACCATATTTCTAAATAGACAGCTACCTTTTCTTCCAGGGCATGCCTGCATGTGGTGCTGTAAAGTGAACATGAGATGTTGATACTATTTGAAGAGGTAGGGTTTCAGACATTTTCTGGTATGGGCATAGACTGCTGTCCTAGCATTATGGGGAAGCTGGTTCTACCATTGGGGTGCCAGGACAGAAAATAGCTTTGACTGGTCTAAGTGGGAGCTGACCTAAGTACTTGAACAAATTTCACTTTTAGTGTATTAAAGTAGTCAAATGTAGTATTTGGTCCCATATTCCGAATGCAATTATTACATCAGGCTTGCGATTCTACACACTTGTTGGATGCATTTACAGCTTCTTTTGGTTGTGTTTCAGATTATGTTTTGTCCAATAGGAAGTGACTGGTGAATAATGTACAGTGTCATTTTGGAGTCACTTTTATTATAGAACATGTTTGTGAACACTTCTACATAAATGTTGATGCTACTATGATTATGGGATAATCATAATGAGTGATGTAGCCTAGAGGTTGAGTGTTAGGCCCGTAACCAACCAGTCTCTGGTTTAAATCTGTAAATCTTTTTCACTCATCATTATCTACTCGCATAGAAAGAGAATTACTCCAGTCCTCATTCACCATTCAGTTCCTTTGTACGTTTGTACACCAAGTATGCCAAGTGCACAGGATACAACCGGTGTAAAACAGTACAGTGAAATTCTTCCCTCGATAGCTGTTTCCCAACAATGCAGTGTTAGTAGTAGTAATAATATAATCAAGTGAAAAAAAACACCAGAAGTGCGATATAGGTTGAAGAAACAAGAGAATACAAGTATATACAGGTCAGTGTTAGTACGTTATTCAATGTTCAGGGATACTGGAGTAGTTGAGGTTGGTTTATACATAAAAAGTGACAGGGTAGTAGGATATATACAGTTGAAGTCAGAAGTTAACACACACCTTAGTTAAATGGGGCGGCAGGGTAGCCTAGTGGTTAAGAGCGTTGGACTAGTAACCAGAAGGTTGCAAGTTCAAACCCGAGCTGACAAGGTACAAATCTGTCGTTCTGCTCCTGAACAGGCAGTTAACCCACTGTTCCTAGGCCGTCATTGAAAATAAGAATTTGTTCTTTAACTTGCCTGGTTAAATAAAGTTTACAAAAAAAAAAATGCATTTAAACTCAGTTTTTCACAATTCCTGACATTTAATCAGTGTAAAAATTCCCTGTCTTAGATCAGTTAGGATCACCACTTTATTTTGAGGATGTGAAATGTCAGAATAATAGTAGAGAAGGATTTATTTAATATTTTCTTTCATAACATTCCCAGTTGGTCAGAAGTTTACATACACTCAATTAGTATTTGGTGGCATTGCCTTTAAATTGGTTAGCCTTCCACACGCTTCCCACAATAAGCTGGGTGAATTTTGGCCCATTCCTCCTAACAGAGCTAGTGTAACTGAGTCAGGTTTGTAGGCCTCCTTGCTCGCACACGCCTTTTCAGTTCTGCCCACAAATTGTCTGTGGGATTGAGGTCAGGGTTTTGTGATGGCCACTTCAATACCTTGACTTTGTTGTCCTTAAGCCATTTTTCCACAACTTTGGAAGTATGCTTGGGGTCATTGTCCATTTGGAAGACCCATTTGCAACCAAGCTTTAACTGACTGACTGATGTCTTGAGCTGTTGCTTCAATATATCCACATAATTGTCCTGCCTCATGATGCCATCTATTTTGTGAAGTGCACCAGTCCCTCCTGCAGCAAAGCACCCCCACAACATGATGCTGCCACCCCCGTGCTTCATGGTTGGGATGGTGTTCTTCAGTTTGCAAGCCTCCCCCTTTTCCCTCCAAACATAATGATGGTCATTATGGCCAAACAGTTCTATTTTTGTTTCATCAGACCAGAGGACATTTCTCCAAAAAAGTACGATGTTTGTCCCCATGTGCAGTTACAAACTGTAGTCTGGCCTTTTTATGGCGGTTTGCTGAGTGGCCTTTCAGGTTATGTTGATATAGGACTCGTTTTACTGTGGATATAGATACTTTTGTACCAGCATCTTCACAAGGTCCTTCATCTGTATTGTTTGTACAGATGAACGTGGTACCTTCAGGTGTTTGGAAATTGCTCCCAAGGATGAACCAGACTTCTGGAGGTCTCAATTATTTTTCTGAGGTCTTGGCTGATTTCTTGAGATTTTCCCATGATTTCAAGCAACGAGGCACGGCGTTTGAAGGTAGGCCTTGAAATACATCCACAGGTTCACCTCCAATTGACTCAAATTATGTCAATTAGCCTATCAGAAGCTTCTTAGACCATGACATTTTTTGGAATTTTCCAAGCTGTTTAAAGGCACAGTCAACTTAGTGTATGTAAACTTCTGGCCCACTGGAATTGTGATACAGTAAATTATAAGTGAAATAATCTCTCTGTCTAAACAATTGTTGGAAAAATAGCTTTTGTCATGCACAAAATAGATGTCCTAACCGACTTGCCAAAACTATAGTTTTTGTGGAGTGGTTGAAAAACAAGTTTTAATGGCTCCAACCTAAGTGTATGTAAACTTCCGACTTCAACTGTACATGTAAACAGGGCTGAAAAGTGACTGGAAGCTGGAATATTTAAACACTTATGGTAATATATACATGTAAAGAAGAGTAATAGTGACCAGTATTTAGATAACCCAAAACTAACTGCAAATGCATCCGAGCTTGTAGAGTCACAAGCTTGATGTAGTCATTGTGTGTTAGGAATATGGGACAAATGCTAAACTTTTGATTACATTACATGGCCAAAAGTGTGTGAACATCATCGAACATCTCATTCCAAAATCATGGCCATTAATATGGAGTTGGTCCCCCCCCTTTGCTTCCATAACAGCCTCCATTCTTCTGGGAAGGCTTTCCACTAGATGTTGGAACTTTGCTGCGGGGACCTGCTTCCATTCAGCCACGAGCATTAGTGAGGTCGGTCACTGATGTTGTGCGATTAGTTCTGGCTCGCAGTCGGAGTTCCAATTCATCCCTAATATGGTTAGCGAGGCGAGGCAGCATTTGCTCCCTGAGCTTGTCTACAAAAACCAACGAGTCCATTCAGATTAAACAGACTACTTGATGGTTGCTCAGTGTAGCCTACAGTCTGCTCGTTCTCATTTAGCTAACTTTGAATTCCTTAATTTTAATTCCATTTTGCATTGCATCTGTCACTTTACTTTCTGCACATGGATCCTCTTTGGCTGTAGTGGTGCTTTGATAGGCTGACAAAAACACCTAGCTACACACATGAAGGCTACCGGTATGTGTTTTTTTTTTATAGGGCACACGTCATAAAAACTACATTCAGTTTTATTAAATTAAGAATTTCAAATGTCATGGTATATAACAATGTCACATGGATATTTTAAATTAATTTAGACAATGGCTTTCATTGTTAAAATAGGCCTATACAACAACAACAAAAGTATTCACACAAGTAATCGAATACTAACGTCCGTTTGGCTATTAGAATAACCGTGGCCATCCCTAGTTTTTTAATGCAGTATTTAACTGTTATCTTTACTGTGGTGTGACAAAGCAGCTTTGAACTGTCATGCAAATGCACTGACAAGTGTTTATTATCTCATCTCTGGATGCTCTGTCTTTGCCATGCTCTGTCTCTGTCTGGCAAATGATCACAATTATTCTCTTATGACCTTGTTTTGTTTACTTTGTAGGACTGAGATAACATGACAAGGACACTTCATCATGCCCTGACAAACTCTCTCTCCCCTCCACCCTCCTTTTTCTGTTCGCCCTCCATCCATCCCTCCCCTCCCTCCCTATTCTCCCAGGTCTAGCAGCCTCCTCTGAGCCCCTAATCTTCTCAGCAGATGGTGCAGAGGAAGAGGAAGAAGAGGTGATCTCGTCCGGGGATTGTGGCGTGGATGGCACTGCCCCCTGGTACCTGAGGGTACAGGAGCTGGCGCACGACAGCCTCATCGCAGCCACGCGGGCACAGCTGGCTAAAGATGCCAAGGCTAGCCAGGACGCTAGGGCTGGGAATGGCACCAACAGTAATGTCACTTCTTCTTTTTTTGAAGGATTGTTATGGTGGTGGGTTGACTTTAATGATGGTTTACTGTAGGGCTGTCCCTGACAAAAAAAAACATCTTGGTCAGTCAAGAGTTGTCCTGTTCTTTCGACCATTCGATTGGTTGAAATGTTTAAACTTATTTTTCCATATATAGACACACACCCTATTTGAATAAAACCAACTACATATATGTCTGATTCAATAATTAAGACGCACAAATGACCCAAGAAAGAGCCCGATGGTCACACTGTGTTATAAAAATGACAGTGATTGCCTGTGTGACTGGCGCACATTGTCTCGCTCTCCTCCCTACTGCATCGAAAAGGCACCACAGCACAGCAAGTGTTTATTCCTCTGTCCGTGCTGAAGCTGCAACATAGTTACAGACATTTAGGGTCTTACTTGTTTCTGACTGAAAAGCATCTCCTATTCCCTCAACCCTTGCTCTCTTTACATGAAACATGTAAGAATGGCATGCATGTGACTAATAGGGCCTAACCAATATCCTATCGTAATCACATCAATAAATTGGTTATAACAAACTCCGAACACGGTAATGTCGAAAGCAGAATGGATACGGAAGATGTGAAAATAAACTCAATGGGCGAATGTTTACTGGTTGCTCAGGGAGGGAAGGGGAAGTCAGATCTGTGGAAGACATTTGACTTAGTTGTGGAAACTACTGGAGATCCAGAAAAAGGAGGGTATAGGAGCAAGCATTGTGAGTGTGCCAAAAAGATGCTGTAAGATTACAATATAATTTTCTTCTGACCATTTGGAACAGTGTAAACAGCATTCGGTAAATAAGTGGACCAGAGAGTCTGTTCTAATGAAAAACAAGATATTTAAAGCCTTTGTTACAGCAGATGAAAAACAGTTGCATGCCTTCGTGAATTGCAGTTTATTTATTGTTTAGGCTAATTATTCAAAGCTCCCTTTGTTATTTAACTTTAAAACTAAAATGCTCGATTGCATTTCAAAGCATGAATGTCCCATATGCTGTGTGATGGCATGAATTAATACATTATTGGTTGATACAGTAGCCCATTAATTAAAATATGCAGTAGGCCTAAGTTAGGTTATTAAGCCTAAATAGGACATGTTCTTAGGCCTACAGCTCGATGGTGGTTATACAAGGCTACTATACTAAGCCTGCTAATGATTAACGACATTACTTATTATAATGATGATCATAATAATAATTGTAATAATAAGAAGAAGGAGATCTAGAAAAAGGAGGGTATAGGAGTGAGATCTGCTTGTATATTGTGTGTGACAAACAGGTGCTGTTAGATTACAATATTACTTTTCTGGTTTGGAACAGTGTAAACAACACTAAGTAGTAAGTAATGTCATTTTTTTTATTTTACTTTTTCTCTCCCCCAATTTCATGATATCCAATTGGTATTTTTTTTTACAGTCTTGTCCCATTGCTGCATCCGTTGGACTCGGGAGAGGTGAAGGTCGAGAGTCATGCGTCCTCCGGAACATGACCCCGCCAAGTCGCACTGCTTCTTGACACACTGCCCGCTTAACCCGGAAGCCAGCCGCACCAATGTGTCGGAGGAAACGCCATACAGCTGGCGACCGAAGTCAGCATGCATACGCCTGGCTGCCACAAGGAGTCACTAGAGCGTGATGGGACAAGCACATCCCAGCCGGCCAAACCCTCCCCTAACCCGGACGATGCTGGACCAATTGTGCGCCGCCTCATGGATCTCCCGGGCTCTCAGCCGGCTATGACACGGCCCAGGATCTAACCCTGATCTGTAGTGATGCCTCTAGCACTGCAATACAGTGCCTTAGACCGCTGCGCCACTCGGGAGGCCCCATACCAGTCTGTTCTGACGAAAAAATGTGGCTTGGTGCTCAGTAGGTTATTAAAGAATCACTCGGAGGCAACTGAAGCAAGAACTTTCTTATTTCTGTAGATATACAGTACCAATCAAAAGTTTGGACACACCTACTCATTCCACGATTTTTCTTAATTTTTACTTTTTTCTACATGGTAGAATAACAGTGAAGACATTAACACATATGGAATCATGCAGTAACCAAAAAAGTGTTAAAACAAATCTAAACATGTTTTATATTTGAGATTCTTCAAAATAGCCACCCTTTAACTTGATAACAGCTTTGCACACTCTTGGCACACTCTTTGCACAATCTTGGCATTCTAGGTAGTCACCTGGAATGCATTTCAATTAAGAGGTGTGCCTTGTTATTTTGTGGAATGTCTTTCCTTCTTAATGCATTTGAGCCAATAGTTGTGTTGTGACTAGGTAGGGGTGGAATACAGAAGATAGTGCTATTTGGTAAAAGAAGTCCATATTGTGGCAAGAATGGCTCAAATAAGCAAAGAGAAATGACATGTCAGTCAATCCGGAAAATTTCTTGAACTTTAAAAGTTTCTTCAAGTGCAGTCTCAAAAACATCAAGCGCTATGATGTAACTGGCTCTCATGAGGACCGCCACAGGAAAGGAAGACCCAGAGTTACCTCTGCTGCAGAGGATAAGTTCAATAGAGTTACCAGCCTCAGAAATTGCAGCCCAAATTAATGCTTCACATCGTTCAATGAACAGACATCTCAACATCAACTGTTCAGAGGAGACTGCGTGAATCAGGCCTTCCTGGTCAAATTGCTACAAAGAAGCCGCTACTAAAGGACCCTAATAAGAAGAAGATACTTGCTTGGGCCAAGAAACATAAGCAATGGATATTAGACCAGTTGAAATCTGTCCTTTTGTTCCGAGTCCAAATGTAGATATTTAGTTCCAACTGCCGTGTCTTTGTGAGACGCAGAGTAGGTGAACAAATGATCTCCGCATGTGTGGTTCTCACTGTGAAGCATGGAGATGTGGGGGTGCTTTGCTGGTGACACTGTCAGTGATTTATTTAGAATTCAAGGCACACTTAATCAGCATGGCTACCACAACATTCTGCAGCAATACGCCATCCCATCTGGTTTGCGCTTAGTGGTACTATAATTTATTTTTCAACAGGACAATGACCCAACACACATCCCCGCTGTGTAAGGGCTATTTGACCAAGAAGGAGAGTGATGGAATGCTGCATCAGATGAGTTGGCCTCCACAGTCACCTGACCTCAACCCATTTGAGACTGTTTGGGATGAGTTGGACCACAGAGTGAAGGAAAAGCCGCCAACAAGGGCTCAGAATATGTGGGAACTCCTTCAAAACGGTTGGAAAAGCATTCCAGGTGAAGTTGGTTGAAAGAATGCCAAGATTGGACAGAGCTGTCATCCAGGCAAAGGGTGGCTACTTTGAAGAATCTAAAATGCAGTTGAAGTCGGAAGTTTACATACACCTTAGCCAAATACATTTAAACTCAGTTTTTCACTATTCCTGACATTTAATCCCAGTACAAATTCCCTGTTTTATGTCAGTTAGGATCACCACTTTTTATTTTAAGGATGTGAAATGTCAGAATAATAGTAGAGAGAATTATTTATTTCAGCTTTTATTTCTTTCATCACATTCCCAGGGGTTCAGAAGTTTACATGCACTCAATTATTATTTTGTTGCATTTCCTTTAAATTGTTTAACTTGGCTCAAACATTTCAGGTAGCCTTCCACAAGCTTCCCACAATAAGTTGGGTGAATTTTGGCCCATTCCTCCTGACAGCTGGTGTAACTGAGTCAGGTTTGTGGGCCTTCTTGCTCACACACGCTTTTTCAGTTCTGCCCACAGATTTTCTATAGGATTGAGGTCAGGGTTTTGTGATTGCACTCCAATAGCTTGACTTTGTTGTCCTTAAGCCACAACTTTAGAAGTATGCTTGGGGTTATCTTCCATTTGGAAGACCAATTTGCAACCAAGCTTTAACTGACTGACTGATGTATTGAGAAGTTGCTTCAATATATCCACATAATTTTCCAACCCCATGATGCCATCTATTTTGTGAAGTGCACCAGTCCCTCCTGCAGCAAAGCATCCCCACAACATGATGCTGCCATCTCCGTGCTTCACGGTTGGGATGGTGCTCTTCGGCTTGCAAGCCTCCCCTTTTTTCTCCAAAGGTAACGATGGTCATTATGGCCAAACATTTCTATTTTTGTTTCATCAGACCAGAGGACATTTCTCCAAAAATGGCGATCTTTGTCCCCATGTGCAGTTGCAAACGTAGTCTGGCTTTTTATGGCGGTTCTGGAGCAGTGGCTTCTTCCTTGCTGAGCGGCCTTTCAGGTTATGTCGATATAGGACTCGTTTTACTGTGGATATAGATGCTGGAGGAAACGGGTACACGGTCCTTTGCTGTTCTGGGATTGATTTGCACTTTTTGTACCAAGTAGGTTCATCTCTAGGAGACAGAACACATCTCCTTCCAGAGAGGTATGATGGCTATGTGGTCCCATGGTGTTTATACTTGCATACTATTGTTTGTACAGATGAATGTGGTACCTTCATGCATTTGGAAATGGCTCCCAAGGATGAGCCAGACTTGTGGAGGTCTACAATTTCTTTCAAGAAATTTGTTTTGTTTTAAAACAAGTTTTAATGACTCCAGCCTAAGTGTATGTAAACTTCCAACTTCAACTGTATATTTTGATTTGTTTAACGCTTTGTTTTGGTTACTACGTGATGCCATATGTTATTTCATAGTTTTGATGTCTTCACTATTATTCTACAATGTAGAAAATGTGTACAAAATAAAGAATTCTCACGGGACTAGTATTACTAGAGAAAGTTGGTTACGTAATTATTACCCCATAATGTTTGTTATTCCAGAGGATGACTCACGATGGGATTATATTTTATCCAAACTGCCCCCTGTTATTCTTTTTGCCCAATAAATTGACAGTTATGATTAAGCCTGGAGGTTTTTTTCTTGGCGTGAAGATAGTTCAACACCTCCAGGCGATAACAGGATACACTGATAACTCCAGCTTGGTTCACAAGTTTCTAAACCGTACCAAACCAGCTTTGGCATATTGTCTCCATAGTATTTGAATTGAGAAAATGTGATCATAATCATTAGGATATTTTAGTGATCTGCAGTAGACGTCCTAAATGCCCCCCAGCATCATATGTGAGCTAAACAGTGTACTTGCACTTGAGATGCGTTTTAAGGCTATGGATGTGAAAGTGAACTACAAACTTTTAGGTCAGTTACATTAAATATCTGCAATATTTTTTACTGATGCATTTGGCAATATTCAATTCATAATTAATACGCACAAAACAGATGAACAACAGCATTCACTGTAAACATTGATACATGGAGGCTCTTCATATATAGGCTATGTGCAGCACTTCGTTCAATTTATCAAATCACTTATTGTTTTCTTCTCAAACCTTGTGCAACCCCTGTCAAACAGACATTTCTCTCAAAACACAGAGATGGCATTTCGCACGGGACTAATATTATCGCCAAAAAACAGTAGGTTATTCTGGCTGGAATTGTTACTCTCTTGCAATGTACAAATTACTGACATGGCAGATTGGTACAGGACTAAAATGACAGATGTGGTGTTTTGCGCTGGTACACATAATTACATTCCCCTCCCCAGTAAAACTAATCCAGTCCGAATAGGGTTTAAGGACAGGGCTGTTTCTGCTGCTGCTGCCTCTGCCTCATTGTTCTTAATCCCAATATGCTGGTTAATTGAGACATTATGCACATAGCAACATGGGGTAAGGCGCCAATTCTACAGTGCACTGAAGTTTGTTTCAGAACCGCGGACAGCGACCATATCCAACGAGGGAGAAGGCACATTTGTTGTAAAATTATATTAGAGTGCACCATTATTTTTTTTACATACAATACCCATATACAATTTCAGCATCACATATTTTAGAGTGATAGACTGTGCCATCCCCGTGGTCTCTGCAATTGATTAGTCCACGAGACAGGCGTGAATCAGATGGTTCTCTTGTGCACCATGGGAAAAAATAAAGTTGTGACTGCTCGACTAAAGAAACCTCGGTTGACCAACAGCCTGTTAACCAAAAAATCGACCCGTCGACTAAATGGGGTCAGCCCTTATTTACTGTCACCAACTAACCACTGAAGAGCAAGTGTTATCGCTGATAGCTGATACTTTAGCTGATACTGGGTATTTGGTATGTATTAGGATCCCCATTAGCCGCTGCAAAAGCAGAAGCTACTTTTCATGTGCACTATAATGCAAAGGAAGACATCAGTATATGGTATCGCATCACATTTCTGCTTTTGTTGTCTAGGTGACCACCTGCCCAGCTTCCTATCGGAGGGGGCGAAGAGAGAACAGCCGGCGAGGCCCAATCGTACACTGTCGTCTAAACAGATCCTCCGCTGCTCCTTTGAGGGCTGCTACAGAACCTTCACCTGGCCTGCTCACCTCAAATACCACCTCAAAACACACAGGTATACACACACCATATTTTCCATATTCTCAAATATCACCTCAAATGTTCATATATGTGTGTGTCTGCGTGTGTGTGTCAGGAACGACCGCACGTTCCGGTGTGGGGCAGAGGGCTGTGGGAAGAGTTTCTACGTGCTGCAGCGTCTGCAGGTCCACATGAGAACTCACAATGGCGACAAGCCCTTCATCTGCAAAGAGAAAAACTGTGGCAAGAAGTTCACCACCGCAGGAAACCTCAAGAACCACAAACGCACACACACAGGTGGGGACAGTCAGAAACACACACACCACACACACGCAGAGGTACACAGCGCTAGAGCTCAAGTGCACATATGCAGGAAGGACATCTCTTTTAGTCTGCTCTGTATCCAGTAGTAGGGCATAGACGTAAACTGAATGTATATTATGTGTTTTCAGTGCTGTGGGAGGACATGGGATAAGTGTATTTGTGTGGGAGAGAGTGGTATAATGCTTGGTCTGAGAAAAAAAGAGTAATCATTGTATTTGTATTTATTATGGATCCCCACGCTTCTTGGGGTCCAGCAAAATGAAGGGCAGTTTATACGATTTTAAAAACATTACAATACATTCACAGATTTCACAACACACTGTGTGCCCTCAGGTCCCTGCTACACCACTACCACATATGTACAATACTAAATCCATGTGTGCGTATGTTATCGTGTGTATGCATGTGTCTGTGCCTATGTTTGTGTTGCTTCACAGTCCCCACTGTGTTTTTTCTGTTTTTTTTTAATCTAATTGTACTGCTTGCATCAGTTACTTGATGTGGAATAGAGTTCCATGTAGTCATGGCTCTATGTAGTACTGTGCGCCTCCCATAGTCTGTTCTGGACTTGGGGACTGTGAAGAGACGTCTGGTGGGGTATGCATGGGTGTCTGAGCTGTGTGCCAGTAGTTTAGACAGACAGCTCAGTGCATTCAACATGTCAATACCTCTCATAAATACAAGTAGTGATGAAGTCAATCTCTCCTCCACTTTGAGCCAGGAGAGATTGACATGCATATTATTAATATTAGCTCTCTGTGTACATCCAAGGGCCAGCCGTGCTGCCCTATTCTGAGTCAATTGCTATTTTCCAAAGTCCTTTTTTGTTGCACCTGACCAAACTGAACAGTAGTCAAGGTGCGACAAAACTAGGGCCTGTAGGACCTGCCTTGTTGATAGTTTTGTTAAGAATGCAGAGCATCACTTTATTATGGACAGACTTCTCCCCATCTTAGCTACTACTGTATCAATATGTCATGACAGTTTACAATCTAGGGTTACTCCAAGCTGTTGTCATCTCAACTTGCTCAATTTCCACGTAGATTTAGGGTGTAGTGAATGTTTTTTCCCTAATACAATGCTTTTAGTTTTAGAAATATTTAGGGATAACTTATTCCTTTGCACCCACTCTGAAACTAACTGCAGCTCTTTCTTAAGTGTTGCAGTCATTTCAGTTGCTGTAGTAGCTGACGTGTAATAGTGTTGAGTTGCTATGTATGAGGATGACTCAAAGTCCGTGGCATGTCGTTAGTAAAAAAAAAAAACTTTTTTTTTTAAACCAAGGGGCCTAAACAGATACCCTGGGGAATTCATGATTTTACCTGGATTATGTTTGAGCAACTTCCATTAAAGAACACCCTCTGTGTTCTGTTAGACTAGTAACTCTTTATCCACATTATAGCAGGGGGTGTAAAGCCATAACACAAGTTTTTTCAGCAGCAGACTATGATCGATAATGTCAAAAGCTGCACTCAAGTCTAACAAGACAGCCCCCACAGTAATTTTATCATCAATTTCTCTCAGCCAATCATTAGTCATTTATGTAAGTACTGTGCTTGTTGAGTGTCCTTCCCTATACGTGTGCTGAAAGTCTGTTGTCAATTTGTTTACTTTGAAATACAATGCTATCTGGTCAAATATAATTTTTTTCCAGAAGTTTACTAAGGGTTGGTAACAGGGTGATTCGTTGGCTATTTGAGCCAGTAAATGGGGCTTTACTACTATTGGGTAGTGGAAGAACTTTCGCTTCCCTCCAGGCCTGACTGAGGGCACACACTTTCTAGTAGGCTTAAACTGAAGATGTGGCAATATCATCTGCTATTATCCTCAGTAATTTTATATCCAGATTGTCAGACCACGGTGGCTTTTCATTGTTGATAGACAACATAAAAAAAATTCCCCTCTTCCACACTGACTTTACGGAATTCAAAGTACAATTCTTGTTTTTCATAATTTGGTCCGATATACATGGATGTGTAGTGTCAGCATTTGTTGCTGTCATGTCATCCCTAAGTTTTCTTATCTTGCCAATGAAAAAAATCATTAAGGTAGTTTGCAATGTCAGTGGGGTTTGTGAGCCAGCTGATTCAATGAATGATGGAGCCGAGTTGGCTTTTTTCCCAAAAATTTAATTTAACGTGCCCCAAAGCTTTTTACTATCATTCTTTATATAATTGATCTTTGTTTCATATTATATTTTATTTGTATTTTTGTTTAGTTACATGATTTCTTAATTTGCAGTACGTTTGCCAGTTGGGCTTGCCAGACTTATTTGCCATACCTTTTGCCTCATCCCTCTCAACCATACAATTTTTCAATTCCTCATCAATCCAAGGCGATTTAACAGTTGTTACAGTCATTTTCTTAATGGGTGCGTGCTTATCAGTGATTGGAATAAGCAATTTCATGTGTCAAGTGCAGCTTCTGGTTGCTCCTCATTACACACCACAGACCAGCAAATATTCTCTACATCATCAACATATGAATCACTAGAAAATGTATTGTATGACCTCTTATACACTATATTAGGCCCAGCCTTTGGAACTTTGGTATTCCTAGATATGGCTAGTACATTGTGATCACTACATCCTATGGATTTGGATACTGCTTTAAAGCAAATTTCTGCAGCATTAGTTATCAAGCATTTCACACATATTATCCAGATACCGACTGTTAGCACTTGGTGGTCTATAGCAGCTTCCCACAATAATGGGCTTTAGGTGAGGCAGATGAACCTGTAACCATATTACTTCAACATTATTTAACATTAGATCGTCTCTAAGCTTTACAGGAATGTGATTCCTGTACTGCAAAATCGCCCCTTTTCGGGAGATGTCATAACCATGTATTGCTACCACTGTACCATCAAAGGTATTATCTAAGTGAGTTTCAGAAATAGTCAGAATATGAATGTCGTCTGTTAACAAGCAAGTTATTGACTTCATGGACCTTGCTTCTTAGGCTACATATGTTAATATGGGATATTTTTTTAGCACATTTCTGGGTTTCTTGATTGTCTTTAATTATTTACTGGAAACTTATCAGAAGTAGACTTACTCATGTTATTTACATTGGAGCTGATAGTGCAGGGTGAGCTGCACAAAGTGGTCTTCCTGCTAGGGCACACCACCTCAGTGCTAACAGTGTGTGTTGTCTACAGGTGAGGAGCCTTAAAACTGTATGTGCCTTCAAGCGTGTGTGTGTGTGTGGGAAACATGTGATCATTCATAGGTGTGTGTGTTGTCTGCAGGGGAGAAGCCCTTCTTGTGTGAAGCAGATGGTTGTGGTCGGTCCTTCGCTGAGTACTCCAGTCTACGCAAACACATGCTCGTACACTCAGGTGAGAACAACACGCCAGTTTCAGCTTTTCAGTCTATATATAGTGAAATTACAACAGTTAGCTTCGTTTATCTATGTCAACTGAATATGTGGAAATCAAGTTCCTACTGTCTACAAACACATAACTTTAGCTTCAGTGTGTGTCACTGGTTGTCTCTCATGACACCCTATTCCCTATATAGTGACTCCTTTTGACCAGAGCCTTATGGCCTTATGTGCAAAGGTAGTGCACTGAATAGAGTTCCATTTAAGATGCAACCACTGATATGTGTTATCGTGTTCCAGGAGAAAAGCCCCACCAGTGTGGGATCTGTGGGAAGACGTTCTCTCAGAGCGGTAGCAGGAATGTTCACATGAGGAAGAGACATGGAGAGGAGGCTCAGGGGAACGAGGGCAGAGAAACGGGTAACACACACGCACACACAAACTAGGCTAGTGGTCTCCAAGCCTGGTTACGAGCGTTCTTTCTTCCAGTTCCAACCCAGCACAAACGCACCTAATTCAGCCGCAGCCTTGGTGTGTGTGTGTGTGTGTGTGTGTGGAACCAGCCCGTTGTTTTCCATCTGGAAAGTTCAATATGGCACACAAACATACCTGTAATGTACAGTATGTCCCCTGTGTGTTATTGACAGGAGAGGCTTTGACACACAGCAGTTTACTGGAGGCCGACGGGTCGCCCGTCGACACCATGGTCACCATGACTACAGGGGTTGATCCAATTAACGTCCACCATGCCATGCTGCGAGCCCAAGGTAGACACACTCTCACACCTTGTCATACAACCCGTCACAAATGCAAAACCCAGATACTCTCCAACAGTTAGCGACGCTGTTATATTCTTGTCCAAAACCATGGGAACAGCCTATGACCATGTTAGTTATTTAATGCCTTCCATCCTCCTCTTCCTTTCCTCCTCCTTTCTAGGCTCGGCAGACTCGGTGGTTGTTCTCTCTCAACCCCATGACCTGGTCACCATGACAACAGCAAGCCACACATACCCAGAGGATGTGGTGGCCCTATTGTAGTCAAGTCTGTTGGGCAAATCTCAGGCATTTGAGGCAAAGCTCTCTGTACATAGATGCATCCTTCACTTTTAGCCCTGTAGATATCTGTAATTAGCTACTAAGGGTTTTATTTTGAGAAAGACAGTATGAAATGTTCTAGAACTTGTACAAAGATGTTTTCTGTAGTTTATAAATACAAATAACTATCAGGTGACTTCCAAAGAAATAAGACAGATATACAAATCGTGAGTTTTATTAAAAGAAAGTACATGTTGCTACCTGGATTTGTCATTGTGAAACGTACTAAATCAACTGTGTAAGCTCAACATGCAGTGTTTGGTAAAACAATATTAAGGCTGTTGCTTTTAGTTTAATTCACAAATGAATAAAGTCGATAGCTGACGTAAGACTATTTGAAAAGGACATTAAATGTGCTCCACAGCAATGTGCTCCGTCCTCCATCATTAGTAGAAAGGAAACGTTGAAATCAGTTCCAAACTCCCAAGCTGCTATTGGAACTAAAGCACAGTAAGATTTGATGCACAGAGGGCTGCATGTAGAACAATTGAACACACTTTTTTTGCAAAGCACACACTCATACCAGTTTATTTTTTTAATGAAAATAAAGATCACACCCAAGTGATATTAAACAGACGGTCAAAATATCCACCTTTTATACAGTAACACAACTAAGTGGCGTTTCAGTCAGCGACAGCCCCCAGTGCTTTAATAGAGATGTAAATAATATGAGACCACTGTGCTATAGCAACCAATCACATGAAAACAACAGACCTACTGAACTATAGGACCAACCATTTAGGTGTTGGGTAACAAAAATAGTTGTAACAATTGTAATGTTATCTCAGAAATGTCAAATCTTGATAGTCAAATAGTAAGTCAAAGATGCAAGGCATATTTTTAAGACATTAGAATTCACAATAAGGCAGGGTCAAAGGCTGTTTAAAACAACAATAGTTCCTCAGTCCATTTATTTTTGAGCACCATCTAATCCAGTGGTTTTCCCCTCCTGCCCACCCAGACCCGTGGCTCCTTGTCTATCTGTGGATCTTTAGGTTCTGGAAGTGGTTGAACGTGGCACCTAAAGCCCAGCTTGTCTCCACGTTGTTGACTTTCTTAGTCAGCTAGGGAAGAGAGACAACCCACACCAAATCACTCAACATGTCTTTTTGTATTTATTTAAATAAATAAAACATTTGAACTGATCCTGTCTTTAAAAAGTGTTGTTTTGCTTTACTGACTTGCCAAAAAGGACTATCGTGCATTACAGATTTACTGTCTCACCTGCAGTACAGTGTTCTCCTTGAAGCCAAAGCCGTCTTTGAGCAGACAGGTGATGTAGGTCATGTCCATACACAGGAAGGGGCTGATCGGACGGTACTTAGACATCTTGTTACACACTGGAAAAAGAAACAAAAATCAGTTTCCAGTTCAGTGCAGTAAAGGAAAGAGGAGAGGAAGACACTTTCAGCCAATGATACTTCTCCAGTACACAGCGCAGTAAGTCTGATATGGGTATAATACATTGCCATGCACGGCATGTCTGAAGTGCACTGCGCAGAGAAGCAAGTCTCTCCCTAAATAGTAATGATAAATCCATTGCTATGCATATCATGATTCGGGCTTATCTGGTTCTCACCCTCTTTAGCTCTCTTCTTGAAGTCCCTGACCTCCAGCATTCCTCCTTGGGTGCTGTCTGAAAGAGAGGAGCGATTGGGGTCGTTAACCTTTCCATCAGAAAGAAACACCTATCACACTATCATTCATAATGACAGCAGGGCTACACAGTACATCCCCATCATACTAACAATTGGGCCTGCAACCTTTCTCATCTCACTCACTGAGTCGACAACCAATGACACCACTGTAATAACTCCACATCTTTAACGCACCACTGAGTCCAGTGTTTCCCCTACAGTTTAAGTCGGACGTTTACATACACCTTAGCCAAATACATGTAAACTCAGTTTTTCACAATTCCTGACATTTAATCCCAGTAACAATTCCCTGTTTTAGGTCAGTTATATCACCACTTTAAGAATGTGAAAGGTCAGAATAATAGTAAAGAGAAGGATTTATTTAGGCTTTTATTTCTTTCATCACATTCCCAGTGGGTCAGAAGTTTACATACACTCAATTAGTATTTGGTAGCATTGCCTTTAAATTGTTTAACTTGGGTCAAACATTTCAGGTAGCATTCCACAAGCTTCCCACAATAAGTTTGCTGAATTTTGGCCCATTCCTCCTGACAGAGCTGGTGTAACTGAGTCAGGTTTGTCGGCCTCCTTGCTAGCACACGCTTTTTCAGATCTGCCCACAAGTTTTCTATGGGATTGAGGTCAGGGCTTTGTGATGGCCACTCCAATACCTTGACTTTGCTATCCTTAAGCCATTTTGCCAGAACTTTGGAAGTATGCTTGGAGTCATTGTCCATTTGGAAGACCAAGCTTTAACTTCCTGACTGATGTCTTGAGATGTTGCTTCAATATATCCACATAATTGTCCTCATAATGCCATCTATGTTGTGAAGCGCACCAGTCCCTCCTGCAGCAAAGAATCCCCACAACATGATGCTGCCACCCCCGTGCTTCACGGTTGGGATGGTGTTCTTCGGCTTGCATGCTTCCCCTTTTTACTCCAAAGATAACAATGGTCATTATGGCCAAAGAGTTCTATTTTTGTTTCATCAGACCAGAGGACATTTATGCAAAATGTACGATCCTTGTCCCCATGTGCAGTTGCAAACCGTAGTCTGGCTTTTGTTATGGCGGTTTTGGAGCAGTGGCTTCTTCCTTGCTGAGCGGCCTTTCAGGTTATGTCAACAGGACAAATTTTACTGTGGATATAGACACTTTTGTACCCGTTTTCTCCAGCATCTTCACAAGGTCCTTTGCTGTTGTTCTGCGATTGAATTAAGTATGTTCATCTCTAGGAGACAGAACGCGTCTCGTTCTGCGTGATCCCATGGTGTTTATACATGTGTATTATTGTTTGTACAGATGAATGTGGTACCTTCAGGCATTTGGAAATTGCTCCCAAGGATGAACCAGACTTGTGGAGGTCTACAATTATTTTTCTGAGGTCTTGGCTGATTTCTTTTGATTTTCCCATGATGTCAAGCAAAGAGGTAATGCGTTTGAAGGTAGGCCTTGAAATACATCCACAGGTACACCTCCAATTGACTCAAAATATGTAAATTAGCGTCAATTAGCCTATCAGACGCTTCTAAAGCCATGACATCATTTTCGGGAATTTTCCAAGCTGTTTAAAGGCAGAGTCAACTTAGTGTACATAAACTTCTGACCCACTGGAATTGTGATACAGTGAATTATATGTGAAATAATCTGTCTGTAAACAATTGTTCGAAAAATTACTTGTGTCATGCACAACCGACTTGCCGAACTATAGTTTGTTAACAAGACATTTGTGGAGTGGTTGAAAAACGAGTTTTAATGACTACAACCTAAGTGTATGTAAACTTCCGACTTCAACTGTAAATGCATTTAGCAGCAGCACGCCACTGCAAAATCGTTGCCACCAATGCAAGAAAATATATATTTGGGGATGGTAAAATATTGAAGTGTAAACTTAAACTACTAAAACCAGATATAGTATGTAGAAAATATAATGGCGCAATATATTTTCAAATATAATTTCAAACTGAAATTTGTCTCTCAGCCTCAGGACAAAACCTGTAGAATTGCAGGAAACTAGCTTTAAAACTAAAATGTCCTCTGCCCAATGGCAAAATGTATAGAATTACAGGAAATGTGCCCTAAAACCATTCATTGGCCCCTCCCACTACCATGAACCCCCAACCCTCTAACTTTGCCACTGCTGCTGAAATAAATCCTAGGGAAAACACTGGAGTCAATCACCTCAGCAATGAGTATTTTTTTCCCTGTTGAGAGGGAGGAGGTGAATAAATCTAATTCTAGCAGTGAGTAATTATACTAACTGTGTGTGTGTGTGTGTGTGTGTGTCCTCTCACTGAAAATTCCACTGCTTGGTTGAAGTATTGTGTGTAAGTCATAGTGTGTGCTTCCTCTCACCAATAAGGCCGGCATCCACGGCTCGGTCAAAGTAATAGGAGAAAGCGTAGAACACATTGGTGTCTTTCAACTCATAGGGCTGGTGAACTATTCCCTTTACCACCTTCAACACCTCCTGGTAACACAGCTTGTATCCCACATAACCTGGGACAGGGACAGAAACAGGATACTATTATGACACGTTTTCAATCAATCAATGAAATGCATGTGTATAGCACTTTTCACACACATTTGTAACAAACTGCTCCACAGCACCCGAGACCTAATACCCCGATGAGCAAACTCAGGTAAACCTTACCATCCTGCATAGAGGACACATTGATAGGTACCTCAGCATGCTATGTTTTGTGTTACCATCCAAAGAACTGTTCCAAGGTTGATCTACTATGGTACATATTTGACTGTACTTCTAGCAGATATAGTGAGTTGGCTGACTCACCATCAGGTATCCCACTGACTATGTAGGTGAGTCCTCCAAAGCTCCACTCCTCTCTGAACTTCTTAGGCAGGCAGGAGCTTTTGAACACTCTCCACTCTAACCCTGGAGTGTGAAGTAACAAAATAATATATGGGGGTCTATGAATAACATGGCAAAGTAAACATTTTATACATGTTCTGAAACCTATATTGTCTAAATGGAGATAACATGCTGATGATGATATGTAAAATATGTAATCCCTGTACCGTCTGCCCCCAGTGCTCCTAGGGTTGCCAGTCTAGCTGCCATCAGTCCATTACCCAGGTAGCTGTCAATTCAATCAATCAATCAATCAATCAATCAATCAATCAATCTTACTTGGAAAACAGTTTTACAAATACCTACCTTACGGATTTGTTACGAAGAAATATTACTGTTTATACTTGCTGCATCAGTGGATATAGATTGTATACCTGTGAGTGTAGAGTTCATATGTCGAGTTGAACATGTCAATTCTGGCAATGTAGTCATCAGGAGAACTTCCAATGGTTTTCTGCACAGGAAAAATCAATCAATAAATGTTATTACCATTCCAATAAAAACTGTTAACACAATATAGAAACACAATATTGAAAATGAATCAACTTGTACAAATGGACACTAACCTTGGATTTAGGAAGAAAAGTGATTTGAGTCGATCCTCCCCCCAGATCCAGAATCCCCACTGTCTTCCTGGTCTCAGCATACAGGTGACCTAAAATAACATGCTTCACATTTGAACCAACTTTATTGACAAGAGTTAGCTGTCTGATTTATGTGTATATACAAGTAACTGCCAAAATAAATAAAACACCACCATAAAGCGTCTTAATAGTGTGTTGGGCCCCCACGAGCCAGAACAGCTTCAATGCACCTTGTCATAGTTTCTACAAGTGTCCGAAACTCTATTGGAGGGATGCAACACCATTCTTCCACGAGAAATTCCATTATTTAGTGTTTTGTTTGTGATGGAAAACCTCTCAGGTGCCGCTCCAGAATCTCCCATAAGTGTTCAATTGGGTTGAGAACTGGTGTCTGATAATGCCATGGCATATTGTTTACTCGTGCCCTTTGGATGGGGGCATTGTCATCCTATGGTGGCATAACCATGGTAGCAAAAATAATGGCCTGCCCAGAATTTTTATACATTACCCTAAGCATGATGAGATGATAATTGCTTAATTAACTCAGGAACCACACCTGTGTGAAAGCACTTGTTTTCAATATACATACTTTGTTTCCCTCTTTTACTGTGTTTCCACTATTTTGGCAGTTACCTGTTTATAGCTGACCCTACAACCTGATAATATAATAGCCTAAACAAAATTGTTTGAAAAGTGACAATAATGCATTACAATATGTACTATGACAAAAAGTTACAAGCTTCACCTGTCAAAAAGTTCACAGTAACCCACGCCAAGATTCCTACAAGAACAAAAAAGTATAATTCAAGTGAGGGTAATACTGATCTGACAGTGCAGTTTAGTGCAGTTAACTCATCCCTTGTTTGACATGCATAAGCATTAGTTTGACATTAGTTTGTGTAAGAGGGCTATCATTTGAGACAAAATGCTGACAAATCAATTACACCACACAAGGTTTGGTAAACCACTAAATCCATTCACCCCATAATTACACCTTTTTGAGGTGTAACCAAGACAGACTAACAACAACAACCCTCTTTTTCTACAGCGTCATCATAACAGATCGGGGTTAAGAAAGTGTACAGCAAGCTGTCGAAGGAGAACAGTGACTGATGCCACCAAGACGCGAGCACTGCTGAAGCCTGCCTCTGGTGTGCTGATGAATAGCTCTGACTGGAGGTTGACTACGGGTTATGGGTAGACGAGACTTTACCTTCATTTGTACCATTCATTATGCTGACGCTATCGTCTGGGACGAAGAAGGGAGATTCATCAAAAACATCCTGCACCTGTGGGGTGGAGTGGGAAGACAGTGAGATGACAGTAGAAAGGGTGAATGCGGTGTCAACACCTATGGCAGTGCCATACCTGATGTAGTAGTGCTCCAGCCACTATTAGATCTAGGAGTGCCCTAGCTCCCACCCCTACCTGTTCCAGTAGAGCCTGTGCTTTCTCTGAGGGCAGCAGCCTGAGTCCTGCTGTAGCTTTCAAGACCAGCGGGGTTCTCTTCCATTCCAGCCGGGGGACGGTTTTCTTAGCCACTTTCAGAAGCTGCCTCACTGTGTACCCACCCTGGGGAGAGAATGTGGTGGTGGAGATGATGATTATGGTGTGCATTTTAGGGACTCAAGCCATTTTCAGTGTTTTTGAAATATTTGAATACCACTTGCTGCATCGACAATTACAACCACTGCTGTCTCACCATTTCAGGCATGTCTGCATATGCTGACAGACCAGGCTTGATGGAATGGAACATCTCATTATCCAACACTGGTAACTCCTCTGTCAGACAAAAGTTACACATGAACGATCCGTCAACAACAAAAAAAACATACAATTGAGATGACAAAATCCACTTGGAGCAATAAGCATTTAATTTACAATTTGCAAACATGAACAATGTTTTACGAAGATGTGCATAAGAGTTATGTTTATTGATGAGCATTTAATAATATACCAATTCAATTTTGCTTGAACTAAACGGGCAATTCGATAGCGCTACATTGCGCAGAGTAACACATCAGGGAGCATCTAAACACCTCCTCTCTCTCCAGTAGAGTTTTAGCATAACTCACCAGGGTCTTTCTGTATGAAGGTATAGACGTGGATGCGTGTGCCAGTGCTGCCAGCGTCAAACATTACCCCATAGAAGATCCGGCTGGAGTTGGCTGGTCGGCTGAGGATTGGGAGGAGGTTACCCAGGCTGGCTGAGAAGTCCAGGACAGAAGCCTTGGGCTGGGCATGGGTCAGCCCTGTCAGAGCCCACACAACCAGAACCAGTGACAGGACCACCGCAGGTCGGAGAGAAGCTTGGGAAGACATCTCTTGGGAAGGAGTAGGAAATGAGTGTCCCTCTGATGGGTACGAAGCCAGGAGGATTAGGCTAAAACTGAGGCACTGAAGGGTATCTTAGTCAACTCAACAAATAGGAGAGTGGACACTGAGGCAGTCATGCAGAGGAAAGTTTAGTTTAGCCAACAGCACGCTAGATAATTGACACTGCTCCTGAGTCCTGACCTAACTGGATAGATGACACAAGGTCCCAACTAGAAGCAACAACCAACAGAAGAGCCCCAAAGCAATAGCATACAGTTATATGCACTTTAACCACACCCTAACTAGCCATTCACCAATCAGAAGGGAGCCTTCTGGAGGATGATGTTGACACTTCCACCAAGCAAGATTGTTAGACAAATGTATAGTACTCCCCTTACAACTGTTTCGCCCAAGTGGCTCAGCGGTCTAAAGGCACTGCATCTCAGTGCTAGAGACATCACTACAGACCCTGGTTTGATTCCAGGCTGTATCACAACCCGCCGTGATTGGGAGTCCCATAGGGTGGTGCACAATTGGCCCAGCGTCGTCCGGGTTAGGGTTTGGCCGGGGTAGGCCGTCATTGTAAATTAACATTTGTTCTTAACTGACTTGCTTAGTTAAATAAAGGTTAAATAAATACAAATTAAAAAAAAAGAACCAACTATCATATGTGTGACAAATACTATAGACTATTGTGAGAAATTCAGATGCTCTCTCTCCTGTCCATGCAGTCCATCTTGAAAAACGATCTGGCCACGTATACTGAAAACGGTTCCGGTACAGCCAGAACAGGACTGGCAAGCCCTGCGGGCCTGGTTCCTGTGTAGGTTTCTTCCTAGGTTCCTGTTTTCTAGGGATTTTTTTTCTAGACACTTTGCTTCTGTCTGCATTGCTTTCTCTTTGGGGTTTTAGGCTGGGTATCTGTAAAGCACTTTTTGACAACTGCTGATGTAAAAAGGGCTTTATAAAATACATTTGATTGATTGACCTTGTTTAAAGGAATGTGTTATTGGTTTTTAATAGTGAATAAACATGTTATATATAACCTTATGTTATATAAGCTAACCCCATGGAAAACCTACAGTATTGCAAGTGAAACCACAGCTGCAGCTGTCAAGAATATAAACAGTTCTGTACTGATCCTGTTAAAAAAAGGCTGTTAAAGGGCTACTCTGTTCAAATTTCCAGTGCAGTGCTGTCAAATTCCCAAGACTATGATAGCTAGCTGCTAGCCACCGTTCACCAGAGGGCTTCCTCTTTGGTTCTCTGTTGATGCATTGAAGACTGCATGGGATTGTGTACAATAATCCCGAAGTTTTGTCTACACTTTAATAATGCTTGTTTCCAATGCGATTTTGAAAACCTTTGGAAATTTACTATAATCCAGAAAGATTTTTCATTAAACAAATAGTTGAATTACGACACACACCTGTATAGCGTTAGGGTTCCCACATGTCCATGTTACAGCGCTTGTTGACCCGTTCTAGTAAACTATAGCGTCACCAAACGCCTGTGTGTAATGAAAGGACGCCAGAAGTGTTGTAACTGAACTGAACTAAAACAGAGCACAGTAGTGTATATTTTGCATTTGTGAAATTATTTTTTGATGTGTTATAAAAGTAGATCTTGTGTCTCGAGAACCATATCGCAATTGAGAATCGATTCATGTTTAGAGGGAGCATTTGACTGTTTTGGCTGCCAAAGCCAGTTTACCTCTCATGGTCCTGCCTTGTCGACTCGCCTACATTTCTTTAATTAACACATTTTTGTGCTAGCTAGCTAACTTACACTGCATGCAAATAAAGAAACGATAGCTGCTACCTATATAGTGGCATGTTGTGTAAATAAATGCTGGGAATAAAATAGGCACAAAAGTTTATATTGAGCTCATTTCTGACAGCAGTTGACCCATGCGGTTGCACGATTTACCAATTGACAGCTAACGTGCTAGCTATCTAACTAGGCTAACCAGTGACTTCTTCCCGAAGAGAACACAAAATGTACTGCAAATAAAACAAAATTATATACATTTATTTTCGGGCAATACATGTCGTCACAGCCATAAGAACAAATACATATCTAGCTAGCTAATCATTTTACTATTCATGTCAACATCCACCTGCTTCAGCTAAACTGGAGGGCGTACCTACGTCATCAATGTTGTGCTCATGAACGTGACCTCATGGCTCTTCGCCCTATTGATGCTGCAAAACAACAATGTTGCAACACACGTACCTACTTGTGAACAAAATTATTCATAAATATTATCCTGCCAACCACTCACTACACTACATGAAGAAGTTTAAGGAAAACATCAACTCTAATTGCTCCTTTTGTAATGACCACCCAGAAACAGTGTTGCATCTTCTTTGGCATTGTATTCATGTAAGAAAACTATGACAAGACATCAGTAGATTTATAATTGAACACATTTATGAAAATCTTACACTGTTGTGGAGAGATGTACTGCTTGGATTCTTTGCCTATGATAGAAATAAGCTGAACATTTTTTATGTAATCAATTTCATTATTCTTTCGGCCAAATTTCATATTCACAAATGTAAATTTACAAACAAAACACCACCTTTTCTTACCTTACAAAAGGAAATTGAACTGTATTTTAAGACAATTAAATACTCTACTAACAAAAAAGCTGTTAGAATAATAAGTGTATGTATGTTCCTTAAAGGTCCTTGTGTAATGTAATATTTTACCCCCTAGCCCAATTGTCCTTTGTATATTATTTATATATACTTGTGTTCCCACATGTACTTCCTGTATTGATTTGTTGTTAATAAAAAAATATATATTTAAAAAAATATATATATAAAACAACATGCTGCAAAACAATTGGGAACTCAAAGAAAAAAAAAGCAGGTAAAATCATGACGTTGGTGATCTTCAGGTCGGACAGTTAGAGCTCCAGAAAGATGACATAATTTCCCTCTTGGAATTCCGAGTTGGTTGACCGTCTGTCAAACCACTGATCAAAGAAAACTGTATAATTCTCATGTAGATTGTTGTTTTCCATACATTAAGGTAATCTTGCTGACAGTGTAAATAAAGACCATAAAGGTTAATCCCGAAAGAATGAACATGCTGAGGAAACGAAATAATCAACCCACAATACCAATTTTCAGCATGTTCAATGCAGTCAAGGGAAACTCACTGTAATTAGTTTTGTGCCAGCACAGCAGAAGCATATTTCTATTGTTGGGATTTTGCAACAAGTACCATGGTCTGTCTGTCAAAACATAGGAATTTCTTAGCCAGCCAATTACCAGTTTTACTGCTTAAAGTTTGAAACTCTGCCGCTTTACTGTTCACAATGTCTACATGAAAGGGTTTTCACAACCAAAATAACCACCAGACAGCAGATTTAGGATTGCTAGGAAAATCTCTGTGCCCTGGTCAGGACTCCGCTATTGATGAATAGAAAAGCAAGCTCTGTAGCCAGAAAAACAATGCAAACCCCATGGTAATCTGACTACCTAGTGTTGTCAAATGTTTATGATAAACATTTACATCCATGTCTAATTCTGTACTTTAACAACAGCAAAGCCTTGTCAAAGCTTGTTTATGAAGTTCCGTTTATGTAAGTTACAACATGCAAACATCCATATAACCTACCAGTCGCATGTGTTATTCTGTGGCCCAAAGAACATATAATCAAGAACTTCAGGGACCACAAAGCTTAACCACTCATCAAAGGGTGGCTCTAAAAGGTGTCTGACTCGTACATTTACAACTTCTCAACAAAACTTGTTTCCCCCAGATTCATGCTTGAGAGAGCATGAATCTGTTATACTTAGTTATAGTTGCAATATATAGAGCTCATCGATGAGGCATAGGAAGAAGTGTCTTTAGCAGCAGTATTCAATGGAAATCTTTATTCCATGTAAAACAGGGTGCATCATTGCATCATTTTTATTTAACTAGGCAGGTCAGTTAAGAACAAATTCTTATCCCGGCCAAACCCTAACAACGCGGGGCCAATTGTGCACCGCCCTATGGGACTCCCAATCACGACCGGTTGCGATACAGCCTGGAACAGAACCAGGGTCTGTAATGACACCTCTAGCACCGAGAGGCAGTGCCTTAGACTGCTGCGCCACTCGGGAGCAGAAGTCTAGGCACTAACATCACAAATTGTATTATTGTAATGTATACTCACAGAAATACTAACAGAGACCTGTCAGCACAAAATACATTTGTAGAAATCCCATTAAACCTTTTAATGTGAATAATGCACATTTCGGATAAAAACATGATGGAAACAGCAAAATGTCAGTAAACTTTCCAAATGTCGACAAAACAAAATACACTAGATAAGGTGAGATGTTTTCGTATCTGTACAATTAGTTATATTAGAAATGCCGGTGGAAACGTCTTTATGCGCAAATATGAATATAATAGCCATTATATCGCAGTAAACTTGGAATAACGTGATATGTTGCGTGGTCCTTCCACTACCACTCAAGAAAACATGCTGTTTACAGCAGTCGCGCAGCCAGTGTGACAGGCCTAAAAAAATGTCATACGATGTTTTACCGCAACAACCTGGCAACGTCACATGGCTAACCTTTGTAGCGCATAAGCTAGTACACTCCACCACGCTAGTTTACTCGAATCGACTCACCAGCTAAGGCAATTTAGTAGTTCTAGCAATGGTAAACCAAAAGGAGTGTGTGCCAGAAAATAATTTGGATCAATCTACCGATAGCTTCCAGAATGAAACATTTAACAGGTGGCGCCAGGATTGAAACAACCGCAATCACAACCGCCAATGCCACGTTGAGCCAGGCATGCTTGCCTACCCCACGGTCTCCTCTCGTTATTGATGCTGCGGTGAACCAGCAGTAGGTCCACCGACAGATTTGTCTCCCGTTGATGAACCAGCCTGTCAACCAAAAGCTAGCAAAGTTCCCAAACGCTGGCAAATTATGCAGCTTCTCTTCAAGATGTTATGATCAGTTCGTGTGGATTGAGTATAGTAAAGTGAAATATACAATTTATTGTAAGTTTTATAGGCACTTTCCTGGGGTAAATGTCGAATTCAGATTTATATGAGAAGGATTTAAAAACTGGAAACTCGCAAGAAATGCTTGCTGCAAACACGAGAATAGCAAATTACATGTTCGTGCCCTTTCAATATATGAATCCTACAAGGCGACCCATGGGCCTAGAAGTCGTGGGACTGTGTTGAACCAAATGCATGGTGATGCAAACATGGATTTTATAGAAAAAAGCGCACGTTAAAGTGGTCATAGATATTGTTTTAATGTGTGCAAAGCAGGATATTTCACTCAGAGGGCATAGAGAAACTGAAGAGGCAATCTATGGTAATTTTTTTGAAATCTTAAATTTAATCTCAAAGTATGACTCAGAAATAGAAAACAGGCCTAAGGATCTGCCCTTTTTCCCCCAATTTTCACCTAAAATGACATGCCCAAATCTAACTGCCTGTAGCAAGTATATGCATATTCTTGGTACCATTTGAAAGGAAACATTTTGAAGTTTGTGGAAATGTGAAAGTTATGTAGGAGAATATAGATCTGGTAAAAGATAATACAAAATAAAAAAAAAACAGTTTTGTACCATCTTTGAAATGCAAGGGAAAGGCCATAGTGTATTATTCCAGCCCATGTGCAACTTAGATTTTGGCCACTAGATGGCAGCAGTGTATGTGCAACGTTTTAGGCTGATCCAATGAACCATTGCATTTATGTTCAAAATGTATCAAGACTTTTGTTTATTAATAAATTTGTTAAAAAATGTGCACTCCTAAAACAATAGCATGGTATTCTTTCACTGTAATAGCTACTCTAAATTGGACAGTGCAGTTAGATTAACAAGAATCTAAGCTTTCTACCAATATCAGCTATATCTATGTCCTGGGAAATGTTCTTGTTACTTACAACCTCATGCTAATCACATTAGCCTACATTAGCTCAACCGTCCAGTGGAAGGGACACAGATCCCAAATAAGTTTTTAATGGGCTTATGAGCCCCAAAATTCAGAATGAGTTAAAGCATCATTGTTACTGTGGAGGATAAAATATTAAGTTCATTCTGTGCCTTCCACGTATTTTGCCATACTAGCAGATTAATGAAGATCAATCTAAACGAGAACTTATTAATGTGTGCATCCGATACATTCATTGTAGAATGATTAAAGAAAATGCTGTTGGGTTTATGGAAACCGCTGATTACAGTGTAGTCAACTTCATTAGGGAAAACATTCAGCATCAAGAGGGACAGTGACCTGAGGCAACTTTGTAACAATATTCTAGACAGACAGATTACTGAGTTGAACTCAAGATTTCAAGAATACACATACAAATCATGCAAGCGGCAGTCTTTTCCAAAGACTACCAAACCTGCGGCCTTAAAGAGCAGCTGCAAACCACATGCGATCATTATGCAATATCAATTGAGGATTCTGAATTCACTGTTTTTATTCAGCAGTTGAGTCGCAAAATGAACATGGGAAAGAGTGACTTTTCCTCCATAATGAGTGTACTCGACAGCTGCCCTGATATTTTCCCTAATATAAACTCTGTTAAGGATCATTGTCACACTTCCAATGACATCATGCAGTGTGGTGACACAACCTAGGATTTTAAAAATCGTCTTCGCACATCAATGACAAGCGGCTGGCTGAACCACTTCAGTTTGCTGTCTTTTGAGGTGGAACTGACAGATACATAGGATTATGATGAAACAATCACCATATTATGATTTTTCAATACCGATACCGATTATTGGAGGACCCCCAAAAAAAAGTCTATACCGATTAATCGGACGATTTATATAGATATATATTTGTAATAAAATTACAATTACAATACTGAATGAACAATGAACACTTATTTTAGCGTAATATAACACAGTGTCTCCTGACCCCTCCTGTCTCAGCCTCCAGTATTTATGCTGCGGTAGTTTATGTGTCAGGGGGCTAGGGTTAGTTTGTTATATCTGGAGTACTTCTCCTGTCTTATCCGGTGTCCTGTGTGAATTTAAGTATGCTCTCTCTAATTCTCTCTTTCTTTCACTCTCTCTGAGGACCTGAGCCCTAGGACCATGCCTCAGGACTACCTGGCATGAGGACTCCTTGCTGTCCCCAGTCCACCTGGCCTTGCTGCTGCTCCAGTTTCAACTGTTCTGTCTGCGGCTATGGAATCCTGACCTGTTAACCGGACGTGCTACCTGTCCCAGACATGCTGTTTTCAACTCTCTAGAAACAGCAGGAGTGGTAGAGATACTCTTAATGATCAGCTGTGAAAAGCCAACTGACATTTACTCCTGAGCTGCTGACTTGCTGCACCCTCGACAACTACTGTGATTATTATTATTTGACCATGCTGGTCATTTATGAACATCTGAACATCTTGGCCACGTTCTGTTATAATCTCCACCCGGCACAGCCAGAAGAGGACTGGCCACCCCTCAGAGCCTGGTTCCTCTCTAGGTTTCTTCCAAGGTTTTGGCCTTTCTAGGGAGATTTTCCTAGCCACTGTGCTTCTACCCCGGCATTGATTGCTGTTTGGGGTTTTAGGCTGGGTTTCTGTACAGCACTTTGAGATATCAGCTGATGTACGAAGGGCTATATAAATAAATTTGATTTGACGATAAATAAAATCTATTCCGTCTCAAATAATGAAACATGTTCAATTTGGTTTAAATAATGCAAAAATACAGTGTTGGAGAAGAAAGCAATATGTGCCATGTAAAAAAGCTAACGTTTAAGTTCCTTGCTCAGAACATGTGAAAGCTGGTGGTTCCTTTTAACACGAGTCTTCAGTATTCTCATTTGAGAACTTTTAGGTTGTAGTTATTATAGTAATTATAGGACTATTTCTCTCTATACCATTTGTATTTCATATACCTTTGACTATTGGATGTTCTTATAGGCACTATAGTATTGCCAGCCTAATCTCGGGAGTTGATAGATTTGAAGTCATAAACAGAGCTGTTGGCAAACGCAGGAAAGTGAGGTTTGAATGAATGCTTACCAGCCTGCTGCTGCCTACCATCGCTCAGTCAGACTGCTCTATCGAATATCAAATTATAGACTTAATTTTAATATAAAACACACAAGGTCATTAATATGGTCAAATCCAGAAACTATCATTTTGAAAACAAAACGTTTATTCTTTCAGTGAAATACGGAACCATTCCGTATTTTATCAAACGGGTGGCAACCCTAAGTCTAAATATTGCACAACCTTCAATATTGTCATAATTATGTAAAATTCGGGCAAATTTATTACGGTCTCTGAAGAAATGGTGTTCACACAGTTCGCAACGAGCCAGCCGGCCCAAACTGCTGCATATACCCGGACTCTGCTTTCACTGAACGCAAGAGAAGTGACCATTTCAGGCACAGCATTGATTATATGCAACGCAGGACAAGTTAGTTAAACTAGTAATATCATCCACCATGTGTAGTTAACTATTGATGTTAAGATTGCTTTTTATAAGATAAGTTTAATGCTAGCTAGCAATTTCCCATGGCTCCTTGCTGCCTGCACTCAGTAACAGGTGGTCAGCCTGCCACGCAGTCTCCTCGTGGATTGCAATATAATTGGTGTCCAAAAATGCAGATTACAGATTGTTTTGAAATTGTGAAAAACCGTCCCTAATTAATCGGCCAACCTCTACTTATGATTTATGTCTAAAGGTTCGGTACCATTTTATAATACTACTGCCCACCGTGGTATACAATGTAACATCAAATATAGGCTTGTTTGCCCATCGAGATTAAAGTGTGTCTGAAGAGGAGTTTGTTGGCAAATTGGCAACTCTTCTAAAGTTAGTTTTATTTTAATATGCTGGGATGATAGGTCATTATTTGTATATGCAACGAGGTTGGTCTAGGTAGTATGCACTAGTATAAAACGATTGTATTACAAAATAATATATGGTGCAAGTCGCAAGGTAAATTAAGTAGAAAAAAAAAATGCATATCCAAATTTCTCTAGGCCTATCCAAAAAAATAAATACTAATTATGGCTACACCCCTGGGCTACAGATGAAATAAGTGAACTTCACATGGTGGATGGAAGTGCACAGTGATGAGATTGATGCTCCTTTCGAATAAAAATGAAGATTCTTGTGACATTATGATCAATGCTTGGCTGCAGTTTATTTTTGTCAATCTCACTCCTTTGTCCATAATAATCTCATGTTGTCGGCTGTATCCGCACTGCAAACGGTTGGCTAGAGCGCACGTGCCAATACCGGAGTGAGCACATTCGCTATATAATGCTACATTTGATGTGACAAATCCATCAGAGTTAAATGCGATGGAAATCAATGTACAGTGTATTTTGTTTTATTCGGTACATGGGAATTTAACTGCAAAAGTTGTTATTTTTAATGTGCACTACATAATAACCCACAGCCTTTTAAAAAAAAAAAAAAAATTAAATTTAAAAATCAGCAACAAGTCAACGTGATGGAAACATCTCTGGTGAGAAAATTCACATTGATGCGAATATTCTAAAATCTGCATACAATCTATCGCCAATTGGATGGAAACCAAGCTAGTGTCTCCGTTTCACAGATTGGGAACACTAATGCCCACAAGGGACTGGGTGAAGCCGTTTATCTGTGTCCCGCTGTTCCCCTCCTAATAGTTGTAGTTAAGATGCAAGCGGAGTAACATCTTAGATTTTAAAAATAAAATATTTTTCAGATGTAACCTTAACTAGGCAAGTCAGTTAAGAACAAATTCTTATTTACAATGACGGCCTGCTCTGGGGAAGCCAACAAATCTTTACCATGTCAGCTCGGGGATTCAATCCAGCAACCTTTCGGTTACTGGCCCAACACTCTAACCACTAGACTAGCTGCTACCGGCCTTCTCTCACCCATTGCATTCCACCTAGTACATCCTTCCAATGTGACTCCCAGGGTCAGCATATGACTAGTGCTTGAACAGAGGATTTGTTGCTACAGTAACAGTACATTTCAGATTAAAAATCTGCCATCACCCTACCGGACGCAATTTCAGTAACAGGGTCAAACTCAAAATACAAAAACATTTCTCATATAGTACACTCTGTATAAAACATATTCCATGACTGTAATAGACATCAGTTGTTCGTACCCCTTGGCTGCTAACCCCTTCTGAATGTTAACGCATGTCAGTCAGTATGTGGAACGTTGTGCCAGGTAGAGAACACCACATTAACGTTTAGCGTCCCATGGTCGGCATGGTAACGGCTGGGCTCTTCGTGGTGGCGTCGTCGGCCTTCCACTGTGATGTAACCGTCTTGACCTGAGTGTAGAATTGGATGCCCTGTAGAGACAACACAGAGAAGAGGCGCAGACAGTCAACACTAGAAAATTGGCACCTCATACTGTACAGTTGACTGCAGAAACTATTCAATTAGCACCAATATGGTCATATGATAAAAAAAAACATGGGCGAGAAACAGTTGTGGGCTTGTGCTGGTTGTTGTGAGCGAACCTGTTTGCCGTAGAAGTTGGTGTCGCCTCTGAAGGAACCTCTGGAGCCGGTGAAGGAGAACATGGGAAGGGGGACGGGGATGGGCACGTTCACACCAATCTAAATGAGAAACACACAGAGTAGGGTTTAATATTTCCCCCCCAAAAAATATGTCAGACAGCTTGTTGGCTTATTTTTACGATAACCCGTTTTTGGTGACTCAGATGATCCCCTAAATAAATCAGATAAACTAATAGTAGCCCTAGGCCAGCGGCAGTTGATCGCAAATCTAACCAATTGGCCCACAGTGCGCTTGCTTTTGTTAGCATACCATCATGAAACAATGTTGCAAATGAAAAAATTTCCTCAAGCACTTTTGTGATTAGCAACAGTTTATATCTTGAGCCTCTGCCAGAGTCACACGTTAGTTTGGGGATTTCAATGTGAGCTGGAGATCGAACATTATCTACCATAACTGCGTCGAGAGGTTGTGTGTAGCCTGCACATATAGTAAGCAATTAAAATGTATAGAAGCTATGCTGTAGCCCAAGGGCCTAATATCTGCTAATTTGCCCTTCTTTCTCAGCATATCCTCTCACTAGTTGTGAATAGGGCTGTGATGGTCTTGAAATTTAAGTTACGGTAATTGGCTGGGGGGCATTTGCGCATATCAGACAAAAGAAAACGTGGCTTCTCTCTGAAACTTCACCATTACGTTATGTTATCAGCAGCATTATTATTATCCATGTTCTCTAAATATTAGTCGACTATACAAATTAAGAAGTTTCAGATTGGCAAGGACCCCCCAAAAAAAAAAAAAAGAAATTTGACGCACTGAACCAGTCACACCAAGTTTGATACATTTTTTCCCCCTCCACTTTTCAGAACAATTTCAAATAATGTCACAAATTCTGCTGCGTTCATTGTCTGTGGCAATATGTTGTTCAAAGCCGCTAAAGAGGATGCAGTTATGGCGGCAGGTAATATATAATAATAAATGCCATTTAGCTGACGCTTTTATCCAAAGCGACTTACAGTCATGTGTGCATACATTCTACGTATGGGTGGTCCCGGGAAGCCTAGTGGTTAGAGTGTTGGACTTGCAAGATCTAATCCCCGAGCTGACAAGGTAAAAATCTGTTGCTCTGCCCCTGAACCCACAGTTCCTAGGCAGTCATTGAACTGACTTGCCTAGTTAAAAGGTTAAAAAAAATATGTATATATATATTTTTTTTAACACGCACACACACTAAATGAAAAAATACACGACTGAAAATATTTGTATGCTCTGGAGCAGGTTGACGTCAAGGATCTGTCTGTACTTTGCTCTGTTCATCTTTCCCTCAATCCTGACTAGTCTGGCAGTCCCTGCCGCTGAAAAACAGCCCCACAGCATGCTGTTGCCACCACCATGCTTCAACGTAGGGATGGTGCCAGGTTTCCTCCAGATGTGGCGCTTGGCATTCAGGCCAAAGAGTTCATTCTTGGATTCATCAGACCAGAGGACAGTGTTTCTCATGGTCAGAGTCCTTTAGGTGCCTTTTGGCAAACTCCAAGCGTGTTGCCATGTGCCTTTTACTGAGGAGTGGTTTCCGTCTGGCCACTCTACCATAAAGGCCTGATTGGTCGACTGCTACAGAGGTGGTTGTCCTTCTGGAAGGTTCTCCCATTTCCACAGAGGAACTCTGGAGCTCTGTCAGAGTGACCATAGGGTTCTTGTTAACCTCCCTGACCAAGTCCCTTCTCCCCAATTGCTCAGTTTGACCTGGTGGTTCCAAACGTCTTCTATTTAAGAATGAGGCCACTAAGTTCTTGGGGACCTTTCATGCTTTGGTACCATTCCCCAGTTCTGTGCCGACAACCCTATCTCAGAGCTCTACGGACAATTCCTTCGACCTCATGGCTTGGTTTTTGCTCTGACATGCACTGTCAACTGTGGGACCTTATATAGACAGGTGTGCCTTTCCAAATCATGTCCAATCAATTGCATTTACTACGGGTGGACTCCAATAAGTAGAAACATCAAGGATGATCAATGGAAACAGGATGCACCGGAGCTCAATTGAGTCTAATAGCGAAGGGTCTGAATACTTACGTAAATAAGGTATTTTTAATACATTTGCAAAAAATTCTAAACCTTTTTTCGCTTTGTCATGATGGGGTATTGTGTATAGATGGAGGGGAAAAATGTATTTAACACATTTTAGAATAAGGCATAACAAAATGTGGAAAAAGTAAAGGGGACTCAATACGTTCCCGAATGCACTGTATATATGGAAGTAGTTTAGTGGCTAAAAAAATGGTTAAATGTGTCAAACTACATATCTTTCTCTCAGATTTGGGACAGACACTTCAAAAATAAACTTTCCCGTCTAGTACCGGGTCGGATCTACCTTTGCCTCCAGAACAGCCTGAATTATCAGGGGCATTGATTCTACAAGTCGGAAACGTTCCACAGGTATGTTGGTCCATGCTGACGCGATACACCGTCGCTACTAGCCTGGGTCCATTGACTCATGCCAAATCCTAACTGCCATCAGCAGGACCTGGGATTTGTCGGACCATTATTGAATATATACAAAGCAGTCATCTATCAGACTCCCATCCAGAGTGACACAGAAGCAACCAGGGTCAACGCCCTGCTCAAGGACACGTCGACAGATCTCCCACAAGATCAAAAAAATGGGGACACGAACCAGCGACCCATCAGCCACCGGCCCAAACTCCCAACCACCAGCCCTCCAAGACCCCCCACCACAGTTCACTAAGAGCTGCCCCTCAACCATCTGAGAACCCCACCCATCCCTCGTCCAATACACCAACAAAATTAACCAAAGATAGAAAAGGAAAACAATGCCCAACGTTAACCTACAAATTACACCTTCAACGACCCATGAAAAAGACTTACACAACAAAAATAGTGAGGTAAACAATAGATGACTCCGTGTGGCTCAGTTGGTAGAGCATGCCACTTGCAAAGGGTTGTGGGTTCGATTCCCGCGGGGAACCAGTACGAATTAAAAATGCATGCACTAAGTCGCTCTGGATAAGAGCATCTGCTAAATAACTAAAATGTAATTAAAGTTGCATTAAATTATCCTCAGAGTTACCACAAGCTATGAATCACTGCATAGTTGCCCATCTATCTAGAAATGAAGTTAAATGGGAAACTACTTTTACTGTTGGACGCCGATCACACAAGTCTTACTTCCCCAAGCACCTACCGGAGGTCTCTGAACTATGGCTCACCTGTCCGACATCCACCTCGTGTGTGTACTTGCGGGCGGTGGCGCCGTTGGTGGTGAAGATGGCGGTTCCGTTGCCGTACTGGTTGTTGTTGACCAGGGAGATGGCTTCACCCAGAGTGTCAGCCTCCAGAACCACCAGCACCGGCCCAAAGATCTCCTCCGTGTAGCACTTCATCGCTGGCTGGGGAGGAAAAAGCCTGAGATTAAGTAGTGCATCATCAGTTTTCCTCGTCATTTCCCTCATCAGTGCATACTTTAGAGAGCCATTTATAACTTGTCAGAAATGTCCAGATCAACTAGCCCATATCTAGGTTTTGTAGCCCTAGACTGTCGTGTTGAGTTCTGAGAATATGAAATACTTATTCAGGGAGAGAGGGGAATGTATAACGTTTCCATTCTGTCCGGATATGTTGTTAGCCATCAGGGATCCTATGGAAGGAAAAAAAGACCGTCTGGTACGAGTCAACATAACAGCCGTGAGTTGGAGAGGAGTGAGCACTTTGGGACAGAGGTCAGATGAAGTGAGGAAGAACAGATATCACTAAGGCTCTGTCAAGCAACAGAGATGCATTGGCTGTTCAGATGTGTAGGAAGAGACTCAGCCTAGGAGAAAGGGATACATATCAGTGCTCGTGTGAATGTCTTTTGTCTTTTGCAGCTGTTTGACCCAATGTGGTTATAAACATCGCTTGAGCTTTATTAAGCGTCCATGAAACTTTAGAAGGTTCATTTAGAACCTAACACTGGTATGTCAAAAGTTTGTATATATTTTTTTGTACTTTTGTCAAAGTGTAATATCCACTGTACCAAAGTTCAACATTGTTCTGAGATACTCCACTGATGTGCATGACCCTTCCAAGTGTAGTGGAGATGGTTCACCAAAATGTACATGATCTATGAAATACAGTAACCTGTATAGTTTGTAGATGTGGAAACCTAGGGTTTAGCTGAGCGTGCCAACAGTCAATCAAAACCTAAACACAATTCTTGCAAACTGAAATGTTATATATAAACTCAGCAAAAAATTAAATGTCCCTCTTTCAGGACCCTGTCTTTCAAAGATAATTCATACAAATGCAAATAACCACAAATCTTCATCGTAAAAGGGTTTAAACACAGTTTCCCATGCTTGTTCATTGACCCATTAACAATTAATGAACATGCACCTGTGGAACGGGCGTTAAGAATAACAGCTTACAGACGGTCGGCAATTGAGTGTCCTAAGTTCTCATAACTGTGACCGTAGGACACTAAAGAGGCCCATCTACTGATTCTGAAAAACACCAAAAGAAAGATGCCCCAAGATCCCTACTCATCTGCGTGAACGTGCCTTAGGCATGCTGCAAGGAGGCATGAGGACTGCAGATGTGGCCAGGGCAATTAATTGCAATGTCCATGAGACTGAGATGTTCGTGAGACTCCTAAGACAGCGCTACAGGGAGACAGGACGGACAGCTGATCGTCTTCAATGGCAGACCACGTGTAACAACACCTGCACAGGATCGGTACATCACACCTGCGGGACAGGTACAGGATGGCAACAACTGCCCAAGTTACACCAGGAACACACAATCCTTGAAATACATCCACAGGTACACCTCCAATAGGCTAATTGACATAATTTGAGTCAATTGGAGGTGTACCTGTGGATGTCTTTCAAGGCCAACCTTCAAACTCAGTGCCTCTTTGCTTGACATCATGGGAAAAATCAAAAGAAATCAGCCAAGACCTCAGAAAATAATTGCAGGCTTCCACAAGTCTGGTTTATCCTAGGGAGCAATTTCCAAACGCCTGAAGGTTCCACATTCACGCAAGTATAAACACCATGGGACCACGCAGCCGTCATACCGCTCAGGAAGGAGACGCATTCTGTCTCCTAGAGATAAACGTACTTTGGTGCGAAAAGTGCAAATCAATCCCTGAACAACAGCAAAGGACCTTGTGAAGATGCTGGAGGAAAACAGGTACAAAAGAATCTATATCCACAGTAAAATGAGTCCTATATCGACATAACCTGAAAGGCCGCTCAGCAAGGAAGAAGTCACTGCTCCAAAACCGCCATAAAAAAAATGCCAGACTACAGTTTGTAACTGCACATAGGGCAAAGATCGTACTTTTTGAAGAAATGTCCTCTGGTCTGATGAAACAGAAATAGAACTGTGTGGCCATAATGACCATCAATAAGTTTGGAGGAAAAAGGGGGAGGCTTGCAAACCGAAGAACACCATCCTAACTGTGAAGCACGGGGGTGGCAGCATCATGTTGTGGGGATGCTTTGCTGCAGGAGGGACTGGTGCAATTCACAAAATAGATGGCATCATGAGGACAATGTGCATATATTGAAGCAACATCTCAAGACATCAGTCACTAAGTTAAAGCTTGGTCGCAAATGGGTCTTCCAAATGGACAATGACCCCAAGCATACTTCCAAAGTTGTGGCAAAATGGCTTAAGGACAGCAAAGTCAAGGTATTGGAGTGGCCATTAAAGCCCTGACCTCAATCCTATAGAACATTTGTGGGCAGAACTGAAAAAGCGTGTGCGAGCAAGGAGACCTACAAACCTGACTCAGTTACACCAGCTCGGTCAGGAGGAATGAGCCAAAATTCACCCAACTTATTGTAGGAAGCTTGTGAAAGGCTAACAAAAACATTTGGCCCAAGTTAAACAATTTAAAGGCAATGCTACCAAATACTAATACAAACTTCTGACCCACTGGGAATGTGATGAAAGAAATAAAAGCTCAAATTTATCACTGATCCTAACTGACCTAAGACAGTTTAATATATTTTTACAATTACTTCAGGGTTGGATCAGCTCTAATATTAAAGCTGATCCAACCCTAAAGTATTTTTTAAATAAAAAAAAACAGTAAATCACACAGCTAAGGTTCAAAGCCAGGTCGGTTAGAGAGACACAACCCCCCTTACCGTAACATTGGCGATGATGGTGGGCCCTACAAAGTTGCCATTCTCGTATCCTTTGACGTGGACATTGCGTCCATCCAGCAGCAGCGTAGCTCCCTCGTCCACGCCACTCTGGATCAACATTTCAACACGGGCCCTGGCTTCAGGGGAGATCAGAGGACCTACGTCGGCACCCGGCTGGTCACCTAAATACACAGAGGAAGAAAACACAATTAGAACTCTATTCTATGACATACACTATGTGGACTGGCGCTGGTGGTCATATTAGATGTACTATTTGAAATGTTTAATTAAATCAATGTTCTCACACATAGGGGGGGGGGGACATTTTGATTTGTAAGAAGTTTTGCGGAGGAAAAAAGTCATAAATCCACACAAGGCATTGAAAGTCCCTTTAAGTAAAAGAGTGAGAGGTACAGTGCCTTGTGATTGTATTCACCCCCCCTTGGTATTTTTCTATTTAGTTGCCTTACAACCTGAAATTAAAATATATTTTTTGGGGGGGGTTTGTATTATTTGATTTACGCAACATGCCTACCACTTTGAAGATGCAAAATCAATTTTCCTTGTGAAACAAACAAGAAATGAGACAAAAAAAATGTACTTGTGTGCATAACTATTCACCCCCAAAAAAAAAAGTCAATACTTTGCACAGCCACCTTTTGCAGAAATTACAGCTGCATGTCTCTTGGAATATGTCTCTATAAGCTTGGCACACCTAGCCACTGGCATTTTCCCCCCCATTCTTCAAGGCAAAACTGCTCCCGCTCCTTCAAGTTGGATGGGTTCCTGCTGGTGTACAGCAATCTTTACGTCATACCACAGATTCTCAATTGGATTGAGGTCTGGTCTTTGACTAGGCCATTCCAAGACATGCAAACGTTTCACCTTAAACCACCCAAGTGTTGCTTTAGCAGTATGCTTAGGGTCATTATCCTGCTGGAAGGTGAACCTCCGTCCCAATCTCAAATATCTGGAAGACAAACAAGTTTCCCTCAAGAATTTCCCTGTATTTAGTGCCATCCATCATTCCTTCAATTCTGACCAGTTTCCCAGTCCCTGCCAATGAAAAACATCCCCACAGCATGATGCTGCCACTACCATGCTTCACTGTGGGGATGATGAGAGGTGTTGGGTTTGTGCCAGACATGGTGTATTCCTTGATGGCCAAAAAGCTCAAATTTAGTCTCATCTGACCAGAGTACCTTCTTCCATATGTTTGGGGAGTTTCCCACATGCCTTTTGGCGAACACCAAACATGTTTGCTTATTTTTTTCCTTTAAGCAATGGCTTTTTTATGGCCACTTCCATAAAGCCCAGCTCTGTGGCGTGTACGGCTTAAAGTAGTCCTATGGACAGATACTCCAATCACTGCTGTAGAGCGTTGCAGCTCCTTCAGGGTTATCATTGGTCTCAGTTGCCTCTGATTAATGGCCTCCTTGCCTGATTTGTGAGTTTTGGTGGGCGGCCCTCTCTTGACAGGTTTGTTGTGGTGCCATATTCTTTCCATTTTTTAATAATGGATTTAATGGTGCTCCGTGAGATGTTCAAAGTTTATGATATTTTTTATAACCCAACCCTGATCTGTACTTCACCACTTTGTCCCTGACCTGTTTGGAGAGCTCCTTGGTCTTCATGGTGCCGCTTGCTTAGTGGTGTTGCAGACTCTGGGGCATTTCAGAACAGGTGTGTATGTATGCATGTATTATTTATACACATACTGGTGAACTTTAATGGACTTTAATTAAGTATGTGACTTCTGAAGGTAATTGGTTGCACCAGATCTTATTTTAGGGGCTTCATAGCAAAGGGGGTGAATACATATGTGCACACCACTTTTCTGTTGTCTAAAATAAAATAAAAACAAACAAGTTATTGTTTCACGTCACCAATTTGAACTATTTTGTGTATGTTCATTACATGAAATCCAAATAAATATCAATTTAAATGACAGGTTGTAATGCAACAAAATAGGAAAAACACCAAGTGGGTGAATACTTTTGCAAGGCACTGTACCTGCATTGACGCGCAGGGCTTTGGAGCGCTCCACCAGCTCTGGGAGCCATTCACGAGCCTCGCCTACGAGAATGGCGGTTGAGAGAGCCATACAACGCTGTCCTGCAGCGCCAAAGGCTGCGCCCACCAGCTGGTTCAGAGTGTTCTCCTTGTTTGCGTCAGGCATCACCACACCGTGGTTCTTAGCTCCCTACGAGGCAGAATACAAGGGTTGGTAGGTTTACTGACACGAGTTTTCAGAATGTGCAAAGACATAGACCTAAGCAATAAGAAACTCAAGGAACTTCAGCCATCTACTGGTTCAGGATTGATAATGTGGTAGAACTATTCATCTTGCAGTATGGTTAAGGGCACTGTAGACAATTTAAGGCAGACATATTTCCCTAAGCATCTAAGGGTTCCCTTCATTTGTTTAGTCCCCAATTGACCCTATTCATAGAAACTATTCGGTTATCATATTTACCATGTTGGACTGCACTCTCTTGCCATTCTTGGATCCTCTCTCGTAGATGTACTCTCCTGCCTGGTTGGAGCCCACGAAGCTGATGGCCTTGATGGCAGGGTGGTCACAGATGAAGTTCACAGCTACGGAAAGAGGTCAAAGGTCATATTATTTCACTCCTCAACATGGCACTGTAAGGGCACAAGATGGAGGTGTAATCACCTTGGAAATGAAACCTGCAACAAAACAAATAGTGTTTCCTATATGGACTGCTACCCCCTACGGCACTTAAACACATTTACCTACACACATTAGGCAAAGCGTTTACTTAACATAAAGTGCTGGGTCTACAGGACATTCAAAGACTACCAATATACCTCAGGCACTAGCTAACACACATGATCAGCATAGCCTGGTTTTTCCTTACATCCTGGGAAACAGGACACACTTCAATAGCATGTTTTATAAAGACTCATCACACACACGCCCCCTAATCTTACCAGCGTGCTGTCCATGGATGATGTTCAGGGTCCCGTCGGGCATCCCTGCGTCCTGCAGCAGCCTGGCCAGCAGCATGGTGCATCCTGGGACGCGCTCGGAAGGCTTCATCAGGTAGGTGTTGCCACACACCATACCCATGGGGAACATCCACAGAGGAATCATGGCAGGGAAGTTGAAGGGGGCGATACCAGCACACACCCCGATGGGCAGGCGGTAGGTGTAGGTATCCATGTCTTTGGTGATGGAGGGCAGGGTCTCCCCCAGCATCAGGGAGGTGATGCTGCAGGCGTGCTCTGCCACCTCTAGGGGGCAGAGAGACGGTGAGTAAAGCCAGGAAGCAGAAGATCAAACTGCTACTCTTAGAGATAAGAGTAGCAGTGAAAGACACAGAAGTGGTGGGCAGAGGGTCAAATATTTGTGGTGCAAGGAGATAGCGATTGCAGAACAGAGATTTCAATACAGACTACAGAGGCAAGTTGTCGTATCTCCCAGTTTCAAACAGTTCAAACATTTTCTCCCGTGTTTCCCCATGCCTACTTAGCATGACTGGTCTACCTACGCAATCCTCTGAAGACGTCTCCCTCCGCGTCAGCCAGAGTCTTGCCCTGCTCCAGGGTGATCAGCCTGGCTAGCTCTTTCTGAAAACACAGATGAAAATAAATAAATGAACCAAACATCTTTGATGAACATTCATGTTTTAGACCCCGATTGTTGCAAAGAAACTTGTTTGTAGCTTTTTCTTTGGATCACGATTTTCAATACAGCTCAAAAGGCATTATATTGAACAAAATATTGGGAACCATTCCTATGGAGGCCCATTTTCAAACCAGGGTCTTTCCTTACAATGTTTTCCTTGATGAGCTGCTGGTATCGGAGGAAGATCTGCTGGCGGGTGAGGATGGAGGTCTCGGCCCAGGAGGCGTAGGCCCTGGAGCAGGACTCTACTGCAGCTAACATCTCTGTCTGGGTGGCTTTGGGCACGCGACCCACCACCTCATTAGTGGCCTGAGGTAGGGAGAGAATAAGGACAATAGATTAATAATAATGTCATTGTGAACGGAGACACACTACATAAGGGGCCTGTCCAGGAGGGTGTAACGTAAAAATTGATTGTGTACAGGTATAACGTTATATCATGACATGTAGAATCGGCAGTTGAGTCAGATAGCGCTTCATTATGGTATTTTTAGTGAGACTGAATGCTTGAGGGGGACGTTTGTCTTTTACCAGGGGTTTTAGCATGATAAATAATACATACATCCTTTTTAGGCTAACTTTTAAATGAAATTATTTGTAGGGAAGAGATTTATGGTCTTCTGGGTGTGTAGCTGATTCTGCATTCAACAGCAGTATATAGTTGCCTTGCCAAAAGCAAGTCAATAGCAAGTTTCCCTGAAGTAGATGCAGCGTTATAGTTCATGTTAGTGCATAAACATGTCAAGGGTCAGTTGGCTGTGAAGAATATGCTTCCATTTCTACACTTTGCAAATCATACAGATTAAAATATGACACCCTCAAGACATATTCATCTTCCGACCCGACCGGCTTATACATTGTGTACACCTGTTGTGGCGTGTGTGTGTGTGTGTGTGTGTGTGTGTGTGTGTGTGTAAGCATTGACACTTACAGGGTTGTGAATGTCCAGCCATTCTGAGGTGCTGGACTCTACAAACTTGCCGTCAATGAACAGCTTGGTGGTGGGCTGCAAGACAGGAAATGACAACCTCACAATGGACATGTCATCGACAATGTCAAACATGTCTGTGCAGGTGTAGATTGCATGAGCATATATTTGACTACAAGCCTTAGATAGCGAGCTACAGTATACATACGACCACTCATAAATCTAGTTATTTTACGATTGCAAGATGTTAACTCACCACTGATGATGAATAACACGCGAGACCCATCTGAAGTGGTGCCTGAAGAGAGGACACACGAGGATCAATTGTCAACGTTACGTTCATTGCCATTGACCAGCTAGCTAAGATCCAAAACCCTACAGTTCTGCTAGCTAACTAGTTAGCTAAGCTAACCAACTGTGACATTGAAGTTAGCTAGCTAGTTGACTCGTTCAACCTGTTAATCATGCATTGGCCGCATGCTACAGAATATAGCTAACGTTGCAAGGCAAAAAGGATATAATCGTACATGACTGCTTAGACTTTTTTTTCCCAAAAGTTTGTGGCGATAGTTAGCTAACTAGCTACCGTGCCATGCTACTATGCTAGCAATTTATATAGCTAGCTAGCCAATCAAGTATAAAACAATGCATTTAGCTAGAAAAGCTGCACGGGGAATGTGGTTGACCTTTTTGCTCCATAACGATCTTGCTAGAATCCCTGCCATTGGTAGAAGAGATTGTGATTGCTTTCAGCCCAAAGTACACACACTTACAGTCCCTAAACACAGACACCTCTGGCCATTTATAAGGTCAGCTATCTAGCAGTTATACGTTGATGAAGTCAAACAGACTGGGAACGTAGAAAACGCAAAAGCTGCACCTTTTATTCGATCTTTCAATGAGACAGCAAAGTTAGGCCACGTTGATGAATGCAGCAAATACTTTATGCATCTGTGAAATTGAAACGCTAGAGTCCCGTGAAGAGGACGCACCATGTGAGGGACAAACGCTTGGACGAGAACCAATCAGTTGGCGAAAACAAAAACACGCCCCAAAATGTACGAAGCGGATTGGCTGGCCTTTCATGATAGGGACCAGTCGTCGTTGACATTGGGCAAATTCGTTTTACACGGTCCGGTATTCCGGCTGAGTGGATTTCACGTAAGGACCAATGGAATGGTCTAAAATGCATCAAATCCAAACACCCAGGACACCGAGCCATGCTAAATAATTTACCCTTGCACAATTAGTGCCCGCCCCAGCTCTGTTACATGTCTTTCATTGGTGCAAAATCGAGTCCATCATTTCACCTTATGCATTTTTTTCTTATCCAACAGAGCTTAAAGTATCATGTGAGAGCTGGTCTTTTTCGGAACATACATTAAATTAAGTAAATTGAACTTTCTAGAATAAGGTAGAACACATTATAATAGTATAGAATAGACCATAGTCTATAAGTCACTACATTACTTTATTCCTGATTCCACTTTTTATAATGTGACAGACACTTTTCACATTGGCCTTGGTCTGAGTTTTTATGCTATAATTAAGTTACCTATTTCTATACCTAACATGTTATATTTAGGCGTGAGCAAAGTAATTTGACCCAATGGAAAACTGTGGCTGAGCTACATTAGCTTCTTTCCTTACAGCTAGGTTGAAGATGACATAAACACTTTCAACCTAGCTTGACATGTGACAGTTTCTATGATACCACACACACACACACACACACACACACACACACACACACACACACACACACACACACACACACACACACACACACACACACACACACACACACACACACACACACACACACACACACACACACACACACACACACACACACACCGTGGCATTCCTTAGGATATCCACATTATACAGTGAGTGAGCTATCACATTGTTTTATGAAGTTACTAATTTCTTTACAATGCCAAATAACTTTTCCATTTTATTTTTGCTAGCCTAACATTAGTGCACAGCAGTCCACTTTGCTGATGGCGACGAGTCAACGACTCTGTCTTTATCCACCCCACAGGCCTGTTTCACTGAGAACCTCATCACAGGTAAAAAGCTGATTTATGTAAATTACCACTATCTGTCAAGATTAGGAATCACAGACTTTGAGGATATGAAAGTAAAGGGAAATTAAGCTGTGAAGCTTTCAGATTCTATGCCTGCATTGGATACTTATATCAATTTCAGTAGAGTGATGTTGATTGAAAAGGTCTAAATGTAAAGTAGAAATAGGCTAGACTACAGTAATCTCTGCATTAAGGCACTAAAATGTCCTGGAGGCGCCACCATGAATGTATGCAGGATTGTTCCAACCCAAATAAGAAAACATTGGGCAATCTTCCCATCTCGGTGGTTGGCTAATTATTCAAGATGCGTCACACAACATGATATATCATACACAACCAAATGCAGACAATCAGATTCAGCACTGAGAATAATTCATATTTCATTGGCCAACTAACGAGGGTAGCATCTAAACTGGACCCTGGGACGACTCCTTCACCTACAAGCAGCTCATCAACGACAGGAAACAGTGAATGGAATTTGGTGTCTGATATAAGAAACGTGAATGGATTAAATGTCGGTCAGTGTGTTGTTGGTAAGAATCAGAATCACCTTTCTTTGCCAAGTATATTTAACATTTCTAGAATTTTACTTGGTGATGTGCTACTAGCAATAGACAACAGACAGAATACAGACAGAGGAATTTACACAAAGTTTATGTACATTATATACAAAATAGATCAAGTATGCATAGAACTGTACAGTAAGAGAATTTACAGAGAGGATTTACAAATGTACATTATAAATATATATGTGCAGAGGTAAGAATGCTCTGTGATGTAGTACAACAACAGGTGCCTATGTACAGCTCATATGCAGTGTTAATGTGCAGAGTGCAATTACGGTAGTGCGGTTATTATATGTGCAGGTCGAAGATGGCTTGATGCAGTGCGCAGCAGAGAGTGCATAGTCCCTTAGTTTCTATGGACCAGATGGCCAATTGGTGAGGAACACAGCACGGGGAAAGAAACTGTTCAGCTGTCAGGTTGTTTTGGTCATGATGGCCCTGAACCGCTTACCAGAGGGGAGTGTTCGGAAGAGGGGGTGTCTGGGGTGGGCGGGGTCGGCAATGATCTTTTCTGCATGCCTCCAAATTCATTTGTAATATCATAGTGATTGAGGAGTAACACCAGGTTCAGTGCAGGGTTCAGGACTATGACCCTGTAGTTATTATACTACCACATGTGCCAATAGGATCCAGACCTCCTGGCATAGTATGCATAACAGATACATATCCTTAGCCAAGGGCCCAAGGCTATGTTCCACTTATTCTTGTTTTCTTTCTAAAAATATGTTCTACTCCGCTAGCCAGCACTTCGCCTAACCAGGCTTGCGTTTCTTCCATCTCCAGATTGACCACTTATTCATGGTCCAATAGAGTAGGAAGGTTTGATTGGAGAATATTAATACTCCATTGGTCCATGAACAAGTGGGACACAGTTGCCTTGTCACAATGTCCTTTATTGATTAACTAGGTAATGAAAGCTACAACAACAGGATGTCATTTTCTGCATTCTAAAGAATATATTAGACACACGAAAACTGCAAAGGCTCCTGGAATCACCATAGATTTCTTCGTTCCAACACCTTGGGCATACATTGTCTCTATTGATCTGAACCCTGCCTGTATACAGTGGCTGAATGAGGCTATATATTGATTCGCAGTAGAACTCCTCAGTGCAATGCTGTAGTAGATGAAACCCAACACCTTGTGAATTATGAGGAGCTGGGCTACGGGCTTTGTTTTGAGGACAAAAACAGCGAGTCTGATGGTATTTCCTGTTAAGAGAATGCATTTAGAGAACACAAATGGCCTTTGTCAACGTGAAGAAGTGCAGAATAAGATCAGAAGATGACATGACCTACGATGTATCATCCCAGGTCATCTTCTGCACGTCACAATACCGTGTAAGCCTGCGGGGCTAAAACCTAGACATTAGCTCAGGTAGCTAACACAAATATTTAGGTCTCAAGCGAGGTTGTGATTTTAATCTTTATTTAACGAGGCAAGTCAGTTAAGAACAAATTCTTCATTTCAATGATGGCCTAGGGAATGGGTTAACTGCCTGTTAAAGGGCAGAACAACAGATTTGTGCCTTGTCAGCTCAGGAATTTGAACTTGCAAGCTTTCGGTTACTAGTCCAACACTCTAACCACTAGGCTACCCTGCCGCCCCATGAGTCACCGAACCACCTCCGTTACATAACCACAGCAGCAGTAGCCTTTGGCTAGCCCTGTGCTTTAGCCTGAGGAGTGGGTGCCAAAGACAGGGCGGAGAGTACCAAGATGGTTACAGCCAACCTGCCATTTTCTTGTGACCTCATTGAATGCAGAAGTAGTCATGTTGGTACCCAACTACCTGGGCATCTCTTGAAAGCTTTTTAAATTCGCATATGGTAATCTTTCAGTTTGCCAATAGATCATACACATTTTAAGGCTATTATTTCACCACATGTTCAATAGCCTATACATTTTTGGTTATTTGTGTGCTTGCTTGTTTGCAGAGGTGCCTGCACCAGATCAATTCTTAAATTGTGTTAGTATGTCACTGCATCAAATCATTGAGCTTAATTGGCTTAATGATTGCTTATAAATGTGTTCAGCTCATAATCATTGTGATGATAAATGAATAACAGCATGGTGATTAATACAGTATTTCCATATAGCCTACTATAGGGGCACTGCATTGTCAGATGTGAAGCTGAGTTCATACAGCCTACTAATTTAAATAATCAGTATACAGGTGCAAGATTGTGCTGGGAGGCATTGCAACTGTCTGTCTGTCTGTGGATGAATGCACAAATGGCCCTAGTGCTGGGGGGCGCCCTCGATTACCATTCCAAGCACAGCAGTGCACCTCTGGTCACCCGCGAAATTGAGCTGGTTCGCTGGCGGGTAAAGGTTGATAGTATAGTCCACGACTTGTGTGACGCCCGGACCGGAGGACAGAAGGGATCTAGCGGGGTGTCAGTCTGACTCGGTTGCTTTGAGCCCGCATGTCACCTGCGGACCTGCTGAGAAAAAGCGATGCGAACATCTGACTTCTACGCGATCCGAATGCAGCACCAGCAGTCAGTAGACAGCGCCGTATCGCAACAAAGGCGTTTTCTCTTCTATTAAACGGTTCATGCCGTTCGAGTGTGGTGTAGCTGGAAAGCTGTAGAATCAAAGCGATAGCGGGACCTCATCCTCCTGCCGTTTTCTTTTAGATAGCCAACACCAAGCGCGCATTTCCCACGTAGATACACCGGGGGAAGTAAGTAAGGCGTTGGAATGTTGCTTTCTATGGCCATGGATTTCTTGAAGGGCATCGCTGGTTTCGAAGGCCATTCTCACAGACTATATTAGGATCCAGCGCACATTTTTGGGAGACCTGAGTTGGCTCAAGGAACCACCATTTACATTACACAGAATTCTGTCAAAATGTTTTGGCGCTCATAACAACATTTGCGGAAGAATTTACGCGGTAGGCCTACTACCCCAGTTTGAACAGGGTTGATGCTCCGTCTTCAAGGTAAACTTTAAGCAATATTTGTATAGCCTTAAATGCATTGCATTGCTGTTGAACTCTTTTGGGTAATCGGCTTTGAAGAAATCGCATGGGGAGCAGCAGTACGTTTTTTTTTCTTACTGCAATTAGGCTCCCATCCTCATTGCCTCACGGCGGGGTATCTGAAAAGGTGAGGAATCTCCTAAAGACAGCTGTCATGCGCCTAGATCTTTGAAAAGCTAGGCTATAACACCGCAAGGTCAAAAAAAAATCCCATCAGATGATGAGCAAAGCGGTCAGATTACAAATTGTATTT